>NC_057801.1:627407508-627511909 GCF_018294505.1 Triticum aestivum
TTTTGATGCCCAATATATAAGCAGCTTCACAGAGGTATTTCATTGAAAAATTCTTATTCAAATATCCTTTTATGCTATCCAGAAATTCTATATCATTTCCAGTCAGCAATATGTCATCCACATATAATATCAGAAATGCTACAAAGATCGCACTCACTTTCTTGTAAATACAAGCTTCACCATAAGTCTGTATAAAACCAAATGCTTTGATCACCTCATCAAAGCATATATTCCAACTCCGAGATGCTTGCACCAGTCCATAGATGGATCGATGGAGCTTGCACTCTTTGTTATCACCCTTAGGATCGACAAAACCTTCTGGTTGCACATCATATACAACTCTTCTTTAAGAAACCCGTTAAGGAATGCAATTTTGATGTCCATTTGCCAGATTTCATAATCATAAAATGCGGCAATTGCTAACATGATTCTGAAAGACTTAATCATCGCTACGGGTGAGAAAGTCTCATCGTAGTTGCTACTTCTTGAGCTTGCGTTGATTTTCCCTTGAAGAGGAAAATGTGATGCAGCAAAGTAGAGATAAGTATTTCCCTCAGTTAAGAACCAAGGTATCAATCCAGTAGGAGAAGAATGCACAAATCACCAATACATGCACAAACAATCAAACACTTGCACCCAACGCGAAAAGGGGTTGTCAATCCCTTCAGGTCACTTGCAAAGGTGAGATCTGATAGAGATAGATAAATAAAACTAAACAAAAGATAAAATATTTTTGGAATTTTTGATTTATAGATATGAAAATAAAAGATTACAAAATAGTAGATTGGAAACTAATATGATGGAAAATAGACCTGGGGGCATAGGTTTCACTAGAGGCTTCTCTCATGAAGGCAAATAATACGGTGGGTGAACAAATTACTGTCAAATAATTGATAGAAAAGCGCAAAGTTATGAAGATATCCAAGGCAATGATTATGCCTTATAGGCATCACGTCCGTGTCAAGTAGACCGACTCCTGCCTGCATCTACTACTATTACTCCACACATCGACCGCTATCCAGCATGCATCTAGAGTATTAAGTTCATAAAGAACGGAGTAACGCCTTAAGTAAGATGACATGATGTAGAGGAATAAACTCATGCAATATGATGAAAACCCCATCATTTTATCCTCGATGGCAACAATTCAATACGTGTCTCGCTACCCCTACTTTGTCACTGGGTGAAATCACACAATATTGAACCCAAAGCTAAGCACCTCTCCCATTGCAAGAAAAACCAATCTTGTTGGCCAAACCAAACCGATAATTCGAAGAGAAATACAAAGATATCAAATCATGCATATAAGAATTCATAGAAGATTCAAATAATATTCATAGATAAGCTGATCATAAATCCACAATTCATCGTATCTCGACAAACACACCGCAAAAGAGTATTACATCGAATAGATCTCCAACAACATCGAGGAGAACATGGTGTTGAGAATCAAAGAGAGAGAAGAAGCCATCTAGCTACTAGCTATGGAACTGTAGGTCTGAAGTGGACTACTAATGCTTCATCGGAAGGGTAATAGAGTTGATGTAGATGCCCTCTATGATCGAATCCCCTTCCGGCAGGATGCTGAAAAAGGCCCCAAGATGGGATATCATGGGAACAGAAGGTTGCGGCGGCGGAAAAGTGTTTTCGTGGATGCCTTTGGTGGTTTGGGAATATATGTGAATATATAGGAGGAAGAACTAGGCCAGGGGGTCACGAGGGGCCCACAAGGTAGCCCCCCCCCGGCTAGGGCGCGCCCTCCACCCTTGTCGCCGCCTCGTGGCTCTTCTGACTTGAACTCCAAGTCTCCTGGGTGTCTTCTGGTCCAAGAAAAATCATCGCGAAAGTTTTATTCCGTTTGGAGTTCGTTTGGTATTCCTTTTCTGCGAAGCTCAAAAACAAGGAAAAACAGAAACTGGCGTTGGGCTCTTGATTAATAAGTTAGTCCCAAAAATAATATAAAATGGCATATTAATGCATATAAAACATCCAAAAAAGATAATATAATAGCATGGAACAATAAAAAATTATAGATACGCTGGACACGTATCAAGCATCCCCAAGCTTAATTCATGCTCGTCCTCGAGTAGGTAAATGATAAAACCAGAATTTTTGATGTGGAATGCTACCTAACATATTTATCCATGTAATTTCCTTTATTGTGGCATGAATGTTTAGATCCATGAGATTCAAAACGAAAGTTTAATATTGACATAAAAACAATAATACTTCAAGCATACTAACAAGGCAATTATGTCTTCTCAAGATACTATGGCTAAAGGAAGTTATCCCTACAAAATCATATAGTCTTGCTATGCTCCATCTTCATGACACAAAATATTCAAATCATGCACAACCCCGGTATGAGTCAAGCAAATGTTTCACACTTTAGTATTCTTAAACTTTTTCAACTTTCACGCAATACATGAGCGTGAGCCATGGACATAGCACTATAGGTGGAATAGAATATGGTGGTTATGGAGAAGACAAAAATAAGGAGATAGTTGATGTCTACTACACAACCTTCTTCTTGTAGACGTTGTTGGGCCTACAAGTGCACAGGTTTGTAGGACAGTAGCAAATTTCCCTCAAGTGGATGACCTAAGGTTTATCAATCCGTATGAGGCGTAGGATGAAGATGGTCTCTCTCAAACAACCCTGCAACCAAATAACAAAGAGTCTCTTGTGTCCCCAACACACCCAATACAATGGTAAATTGTATAGGTGCACTAGTTCGGCGAAGAGATGGTGATACAAGTGCAATATGGATAGTAGATAAAGGTTTTTGTAATCTGAAATTATAAAAACAGCAAGGTAGCGAGCGATAAAAGTGAGCGTAAACGGTATTGCAATGATAGGAAACAAGGCCTAGGGTTCATACTTTCACTAGTGCAAGTTCTCTCAACAATAATAACATAGATAGATCATATAACAATCCCTCAACATGCAACAAAGAGTCACTCCAAAGCCACTAATAGCAGAGAACGAACGAAGAGATTATGGTAGGGTATGAAACCACCTCAAAGTTATTCTTTCGGATCAATCTATTCAAGAGTTCGTACTAGAATAACACCTTAAGACACAAATCAACCAAAACCCTAATGTCACCTAGATACTCCATTGTCACCTCAAGTATCCGTGGGCACGATTATACGATATGCATCACACAATCTCAGATTCATCTATTCAACCAACACAAAGTACTTCAAAGAGTGCCCCAAAGTTTCTACCGGAGAGTCAAGAATGTGTGCCAACCCCTATGCATAGGTTCATGGGCGGAACCCACAAGTTGGTCACCAAAACATACATCAAGAGGCACATGATATCCCATTGTCACCACAGATAAGCACATCAAGACATACATCAAGTGTTCTCATAAAAGACTCAATCCGATAAGATAACTTCAAAGGGGAAAACTCAATTCATCACAAGAGAGTAGAGGGGGAGAAACATCATAAGACCCAACTACAATAGCAAAGCTCGGGATACATCAAGATCGTACCATAGAGGGAACACAAGAGAGAACACGAGAGAGAGAGAGAGATCAAACACATAGCTACTGGTACATACCCTCAGCCTCGAGGGTGAACTACTCCCTCATCATCATGGATAGCGCCGGGATGATGAAGATAGCCACTGGTGAAGGATCCCCCCTCCGGCAGGGTGCCGGGAAGGGCTCCCGAGAGGTTTTTGGTGGCTACAGAGGCTTGTGGCGGCGGAACTCCCAATCTATCTTGATTTTTGATGGTTTTAGGGTACGTTGGTTTATATAGGCGAAAGAAGTCGGTCGGGGGGGTGCTCGAGGGGTCCACGAGACAGGGGGCCGCGCCCTATAGGGGGGGGGCGCCCCTATCTCCTGGGCTCCTCAAGTATCTTCTGACTTGATCTCCAAGCCTCCAGGATGATAATCTTCCAAAAAATCATGTTGCCGAAGGTTTCATTCCGTTTGGACTCCGATTGATATTCATTTTCTTCGAAATACTGAAACAGGCAATAAAACAGCAATATGCGCTGGGCCTCCGGTTAATAGGTTAGTCCCAAAAGTAATATAAAAGTGTATAATAAGCCCATAATCATTCAAAACACATAACAATATAGCATGAATGCTTCATAAATTGTAGATACGTTGGAGACGTCTCAACATCCCCAAGCTTAATTCCTACTCGTCCTCGAGTAGGTAAATGATAAAAGAAAGAATTTATGAAGTGTGAATGCTAGAAGGTGCACAAGTTTGATCAATGATAATTTCAATCCCCTTTTCTAGCATGATAATATGTCATAACAGTAGTTCATCTCATAAAACTTTTCACGAACTAGTAACAAGCAATTCACAAGTTAAAGCATAGCCCATACTTTCTTGAAAACTAGCAAACTTCATTCTTAGTCATCAAAAAATTGCAATTCATCTTACTTTCTGGAAGAGTCTATGTCAGAGCTTTGGTTTAGCAAACTTCACATATTCAACTATCATATAGTCTTCTACAATTGCTAACACTCACACAATACTTGTGGTTATGAATTTTTAATCAGACACAGAGAAAGATTGGGGCTTATAATGTTGCCTCCAAACGTATTCACCTTTGGGTGATGTCAACAATAATAGTTCATGCTAACGTTCATCCAATTGGATATATATATCAGGATCACCCTAACACAAAGTGCTTGCCAAAGGATAAAATGAAAAAGGGAAAGGTGAAGATCACCTTGACTCTTGCATAAAGTAAAAGACATAAAGTAAAAGATAGGCCCTTCGCAGAGGGAAGCAGAGGTTGTCATGCACTTTTAGGGTTGGATACACAAAATCTTAATGCGAAAGAATGTCACTTTATATTGCCCCTTGTATATGGACCTTTATTATGCAGTCCGTCGCTTTTATTGATTCCATAACAAGTTCGTACAAAGCTTATTTTCTCCACACTAATAAGTCATGTATATTTAGAGAGCAATTTTTATTGCTTGCACCGATGACAACTTACTTGAAGGATCTTACTCAATCCATAGGTAGGTATGGTGGATCTCATGGCAAAAACTGGGTTTAAGGATATTTGGAAGCACAAGTAGTATCTTTACTTGGTGCTAGGAATTTTGGCTAGCATGAGGGATAAAGGCAAGCTCAACATGTTTGAATGATCCATGACAATATACTTTAACTGAGATGCGAGAAAACATAACCCATTACGTTGTCTTCCTTGTCCAACATAAACTCTTTAGCATGTCATACTTAATGAGTGCTCACAATTATAAAAGATGTCTATGATAATATATTTATATGTGAAATCTCCCTTCCTTCAATATTCTTTCATGAATTGTTCAAATGACCAATACAATGCTTGCTAACCGTCAATAAATTTACAACCTCTACTTCTTAAATGTGAAGTCATTACTCCCCATGGGATAAGAAAATGAGACATATATAATTTCAGATTTATTACATTCAACTCATTCAATAATTTACTCATAGGATATAAGTGAAGCACACGAGTAAATGACAAACTACTCCAAAAAGATATAAGTGAAGATCAATGAGTACTTAAATAATTATGCAACTATGTGAAGACTCTCCCTCATTAAAGAATTTCAGATCTTGGTATCTTATTCAAACAGCAAGCAAACAAAAAAAATAGCATTGCAAGGATAGCACAACTCACGTGAAGAAGCAAAAACTTAGGCTCAACCGATACTAACCGATGATTGCCGAAGAAGAAAGGTGGGATGCCTACCGGGGCATCCCCAAGCTTAGATGCTTGAGACTTCTTGAAATATTATCTTGGGGTGCCTTGGGCATCCCCAAGCTTGAGCTTTTGTGTCTCCTTAATTCCTTTCATGTCACGGTTTCTCTTTTTATCAAAAACTTCATTCACAACAAACTCAACAAGAACTCGTGAGATAGGTTAGTATAAACCAATGCAAAACCATATCATCTTCTACTGTAACAAATTACTAACATTATTATTCAACATTGAATACTAAATGTATCTTCATATTTAATACTCCTATCCTCAAATAGAATCATTAAACAAGCAAACATATGCAAACAATGCAAACATAACAGCAATCTGCCAAAACAGTACAGTCTGTAAAGAATGCAAGAGTAACAATACTTCCCTGACTCCAAAAATTATGAACTAAAATTCCCACTGTAATACATTTATCAGAGCTTAATATGAAAAAATATTCAACATTATACCATTCCCTGACTTTTCTAGGGAATTTTTTCAACAGCGGTAAACTTTCTGTTTTCAAACAGCAACATGTATACTAGCAAAATAAGCATGGCAAAGGCTATCCTTGACTTTTTTTATTGAAACTAAAGATGAAAAACATTATTCTAACTAACAGAAAGCAAATACTAAAAAAAATGAAAATTACGCTCCAAGCAAAACACATATCATGTGGCGAATAAAAATATAGGTCCAAGTAAGGTTACCGATGAACGAAGACGAAAGAGGGCATGCCTTCCGGGGCATCCCCAAGCTTAGGCTCTTGGTGGTCCTTGAATATTACCTTGGGGTGCCTTGGGAATCCCCAAGCTTAGGCTCTTGCCACTCCTTATTCCATAGTCCATCGAATCTTTACCCAAAACTTGAAAACTTCAACCACACAAAACTCAAACATAACTCGTAAGCTCCGTTAGTATAAGAAAATAAATCACCACTTAGGTACTGTAATTAACTCATTCTTTATTCATATTGGTGTAATATATACTGTATTCTAACTTCTCTATGGTTCATACCACTTAATACTAGCCATAGATTGATCAAAATAAGCAAACAACACATAGAAAACAGAATCTGTCAAAAACAGAACAGTATGTAGTAATCTGTATCAAACGTATACTTCTGGAACCCAAATAATTATGAACTAAATTTATGGACCTGATTAATTAGTCTATTAATCATCTGCAAAAAGATTCAACCTAAAATCACTCTCCAGTAAAAAATGGCAGCTATTCTCGTGAGCGCAAAAGTTTCTGTTTTTTACAGCAAGATCACATAAACTTCACCCAAGTCTTCCCAAAGGTTCTACTTGGCACTTTATTGAAACAAAAGCTATAAAACATGATTTATAAAGTAGCATAATCATGTGGACACACAAAAACAGTAAGGATAAATATTGGGTTGTCTCCCAACAAGCGCTTTTCTTTAATGCCTTTTTAGCTAGGCATGATGATGGCAATGATGCTCACATAAAAGATAAGAATTGAAACATAACGGGAGCATCATGAAGCATATGACTAGCACATTTAAGCCTAACCCACTTCCTATGCATAGGGATTTTGTGAGCAAACAATGTTGGGGAACATAGTAATTTCAAAAAAATTCCTACGCACACGCAAGATCATGGTGATGGCATAGCAACGAGAGGGGAGAGTGTTGTCCACGTACCCTCATAGACCGTAAGCGGAAGCGTTATGACAACGCGGTTTATGTAGTCGTACGTCTTCACGATCCGACCGATCCAAGCACTGAATGTACGACACCTCCGAGTTCAGCACACGTTCAACTCGATGACGATCCCCGGGCTCCAATCCAGCAAAGCTTCGGGGATGAGTTCCGTCAGCACGACGGCGTGGTGACGATGATGATGTTCTACCGGCGCAGGGCTTCGCCTAAACTCCGCGATGATATGACCGAGGTGGAATATGGTGGAGGGGGGCACCGCACACGGCTAAGGAACGATCCGTAGATCAACTTGTGTGTCTATGGGGTGCCCCCTGCCCCCGTATATAAAGGAGGGAGGGGGAGGCCGGCCGGCCCCTTTGGGCGCGCCAAGGGAGGAGGAATCCTCCTCCTAGTAGGAGTAGGACTCCTCCTTTCCTACTCCTACTAGGAGGGGGAAGGAAGGGGGAGAGGGGGAAGGAAAGAGGGGGGGGGCGCCGCCACCCTCCTAGTCCAATTCGGACCAGAGGGTGGAGGGGGCGCGCGGCCCATGCTGGCCGCCCCTCTCTCCTTTCCCCTAAGGCCCATAAGGCCCAATACTCTCCCGGGGGGTTCCGGTAACCCCCGGCACTCCGGTTTTCTCCGAAATCACCCGGAACACTTTTGGTGTCCGAATATAGTCGTCCAATATATCAATCTTTATGTCTCGACCATTTCGAGACTCCTCGTCATGTCCATGATCACATCCGGGACTCCGAACAAACTTCGGTACATCAAAACTTATAAACTCATAATAAAACTGTCATCGTAACGTTAAGCGTGCGGACCCTACGGGTTCGAGAACTATGTAGACATGACCTAGAACCATTCTCGGTCAATAACCAATAGCGGGACCTGGATGCCCATATTGGTTCCTACATATTCTACGAAGATCTTTATTGGTCAAACCGCATAACAACATACGTTGTTCCCTTTGTCATCGGTATGTTACTTGCCCGAGATTTGATCGTCGGTATCCAATACCTAGTTCAATCTCGTTACCGGCAAGTCTCTTTACTCGTTCTGTAACACACCATATTATAACTAACTCATTAGTTACAATGCTTGCAAGGCTTAGGTGATGAGTATTACCGACAGGGCCCAGAGATACCTCTCCGCCAATCGGAGTGACAAAACCTAATCTCGAATTATGCCAACTCAACATGTACCTTCGGAAACACCTGTAGAGCACCTTTATAATCACCCAGTTACGTTGTGACGTTTGGTAGCACACAAAGTGTTCTTCCGGTAAACGGGAGTTGCACAATCTCATAGTTGCAGGAACTTTGTATAAGTCATGAAGAAAGCAATAGCAATATACTAAACGATCAAGTGCTAGGCTAACGGAATGGGTCATGTCAATCACATCATTATCCTAATGATATGATCCCATTAATCAAATGACAACACATGTCTATGGTTAGGAAACATAACCATCTTTGATTAATGAGCTAGTCTAGTAGAGGCATACTAGTGACTTTATGTTTGTCTATGTATTCACACATGTATCATGTTTCCAGTTAATACAATTCTAGCATGAATAATAAACATTTATCATGATATGAGGAAATAAATAATAACTTTATTATTGCCTCTAGGGCATATTTCCTTCAGTCTCCCACTTGCACTAGAGTCAATAATCTAGATTACATAGTAATGATTCTAACACCCATGGAGTCTTGGTGCTGATCATGTTTTGCTCGTGAGAGAGGCTTAGTCAACGGGTCTGCAACATTCAGATCGGTATGTATCTTGCAAATCTCTATGTCTCCCACTTGGACTTGGTCCCGAATGGAATTGAAGGGTCTCTTGATGTGCTTGGTCCTCTTGTGAAATCTGGATTCCTTTGCCAAGGCAATTGCACCAGTATTGTCACAGAAGATCTTCATTGGTCCCGATGCACTAGGTATGACACCTAGATCGGAAATGAACTCCTTCATCCAGACTCCTTCATTTGCTGCTTCCGAAGCAGCTATGTACTCCGCTTCACATGTAGATCCTGCTACGACGCTTTGTTTAGAACTGCACCAACTTACAGCTCCACCGTTTAATAAAAACACGTATCCGGTTTGTGATTTAGAATCGTCCGGATCAGTGTCAAAGCTTGCATCGACGTAACCGTTTACGACTAGCTCTTTGTCACCTCCATATACGAGAAACATATCCTTAGTCCTTTTCAGGTATTTCAGGATGTTCTTGACCGCTGTCCAGTGATCCACTCCTGGATTACTTTGGTACCTTCCTGCCAAGCTTATTGCTAAGCATACGTCATGTCTGGTACACAGCATTGCATACATGATAGAGCCTATGGCTGAAGCATAGGGAACATTTTTCATTTTCTCTCTATCTTCTGCTGCGGTCAGGCATTGAGTTTGACTCAACTTCACAACTTGTAGCACAGGCAAGAATCCTTTCTTTGCCTGATCCATTTTGAACTTTTTCAAAATTTTGTCAAGGTATGTGCTTTGTGAAAGTCCTATTAAGCGTCTTGATCTATCTCTATAGATCTTGATGCCCAATATGTAAGCAGCTTCACCGAGGTCTTTCATCGAATTTTTTTTATTCAAGTATCCTTTTATGCTATCCAGAAATTCTATATCATTTCCAATTAATAATATGTCATCTACATATAAAATTAGAAATGCTACAGAGCTCCCACTCACTTTCTTGTAAATACAGGCTTCTCCAAAAGTCTGTATAAAACCATATGCTTTGATCACACTATCAAAGCATTTATTCCAACTCTGAGATGCTTGCACCAGTCCATAAATGGAACGTTGGAGCTTGCACACTTTGTCAGCACCTTTTGGATCAACAAAACCTTCCGGCTGCATCATATACAACTCTTCTTCTAGAAATCCATTCAAGAATGCAGTCTTGACATCCATTTGCCAAATTTCATAATTATGAAATGCAGCAATATCTAACATGATTCGGACGGACTTTAAGCATCGCTACGGGTGAGAAAGTCTCATCATAGTCAACACCTTGAACTTGTCGAAAACCCTTTGCAACAAGTTGAGCTTTATAGACAGTTATATTACCATCAGCGTCAGTCTTCTTCTTAAAGATCCATTTATTCTCAATGGCTTGCCGATCATCGGGCAAGTCAACCAAAGTCCATACTTTGTTTTCATACATGGATCCCATCTCAGATTTCATGGCTTCTAGCCATTTTGCAGAATCCGGGCTCATCATCGCTTCCTCATAGTTCGTAGGTTCATCATGGTCAAGTAACATGACTTCCAGAATAGGATTACCGTACCATTATGGTGTGGATCTTACTCTGGTAGACCTACGAGGTTCAGTAGAAACTTGATCTAAAGTTTCATGATCATTATCATTAGCTTCCTCACTAATTGGTGTAGTTGTCACAGGAACCGGTTCTCGTGATGAACTACTTTCCAATAAGGGAGTAGATACAGTTATCTCATCAAGTTCTACTTTCCTCCCACTCACTTCTTTCGAGAGAAACTCCTTCTCTAGAAAGGATCCATTCTTAGCAACGAATGTCTTGCCTTCGGATCTGTGATAGAAGGTGTACCCAATAGTCTCTTTTGGGTATCCTATGAAGACACATTTCTCTGATTTAGGTTCGAGCTTATCTGGTTGAAGTTTCTTCACATAAGCATCGCAGCCCCAAACTTTAAGAAACGACAACTTTTGTTTCTTGCCAAACCACAGTTCATAAGGCGTCGTCTCAATGGATTTTGATGGTGCCCTATTTAACGTGAATGCGGCCGTCTCTAGAGCATAACCCCAAAATGATAGCGGTAAATCAGTAAGAGACATCATAGATCGCACCATATCCAGTAAAGTACGATTACGACGTTCGGACACACCACTTCGTTGTGGTGTTCCAGGTGGCGTGAGTTGCGAAACTATTCCACATTGTTTCAAGTGTAGGCCAAACTCATAACTCAAATACTCTCCTCCACGATCAGATCGTAGAAACTTTATTTTCTTGTTACGATGATTTTCCACTTCACTCTGAAATTCTTTGAACTTTTCAAATGTTTCAGACTTGTGTTTCATCAAGTAGATATACCCATATCTGCTCAAATCATCTGTGAAGGTGAGAAAATAACGATACCCGCCGTGAGCCTCAACATTCATTGGGCCACAAACATCAGTATGTATGATTTCCAACAAATCAGTTGCTCGCTCCATAGTTCCGGAGAACGGCGTTTTAGTCATCTTGCCCATAAGGCACGGTTCGCAAGTACCAAGTGATTCATAATCAAGTGATTCCAAAAGTCCATCAGTATGGAGTTTCTTCATGCGCTTTACACCGATATGACCCAAACGGCAGTGCCACAAATAAGTTGCACTACCATTATTAACTCTGCATCTTTTGGTTTCAACACTATGAATATGTGTATCACTACTATCGAGATTTAATAAAAATAGACCACTCTTCAAGGGTGCATGACCATAAAAGATATTACTCATATAAATAGGACAACCATTATTCTTTGATTTAAATGAATAACCGTCTTGCATCAAACAAGATCCAGATATAATGTTCATGCTCAACACTGGCACCAAATAACAATTATTCAGGTCTAAAACTAATCCCGAAGGTAGATGTAGAGGTAGCGTGCCGACCGCGATCACATCGACTTTGGAACCGTTTCCCACGCGCATCGTCACCTCGTCCTTGGTCAGTGCTCGCTTATTCCGTAGTCCCCGTTTCGAGTTGCAAATATTAGCAACAGAACCAGTATCAAATACCCAGGTGCTACTACGAGCTCTAGTTAGGTACACATCAATAACACGTATATCACATATACCTTTGTTCACTTTGCCATCCTTCTTATCCGCCAAATACTTGGGGCAGTTCCGCTTCTAGTGACCAGTCTGCTTGCAGTAGAAGCACTCAGTTTTAGGCTTAGGTCCAGACTTGGGTTTCTTCTCTTGAGCAGCAACTTGCTTGCTGTTCTTCTTGAAGCTCCCCTTTTTCTTCCCTTTGCCCTTTTTCTTGAAACTAGTGGTCTCGTTGACCATCAACACTTGATGCTCCTTCTTGATTTCTACCTCCGCAGCTTTTAGCATTGCGAAGAGCTCGGGAATAGTCTTGTTCATCCCTTGCATATTATAGTTCATCACAAAGCTCTTGTAGCTTGGTGGCAGTGATTGGAGAATTCTGTCAATGACGCTATCATCCGGAAGATTAACTCCCAGTTGAATCAAGTGATTATTATACCCATACATTTTGAGTATATGCTCACTAATATAACTATTCTCCTCCATCTTGCAGCTGTAGAATTTATTGGAGACTTCATATCTCTCAATCCGGGCATTTGCTTGAAATATTAACTTCAACTCCTGGAACATCTCATATGCTCCATGATGTTCAAAACGTCGTTGAAGACCCGGTTCTAAGCCGTAAAGCATGGCACACTGAACTATAGAGTAGTCATCAGCTTTGCTCTGCCAGACGTTCTTAACGTCGTCAGTTGCATCAGCAGCAGGCCTGGCACCCAGCAGTGCTTCTAGGATGTAACTTTTCTGTGCAGCAATGAGGATAATCCTCAGGTTATGGACCCAGTCCGTGTAATTGCTACCATCGTCTTTCAACTTTGCTTTCTCAAGGAACGCATTAAAATTCAACGGAACAACAGCACGAGCCATCTATCTACAAACAAACATAGACAAGCAAAATACTATCAGGTACTAAGTTCATGATAAATTTAGGTTCAATTAATCATATTACTTAAGAACTCCCACTTAGACAGACATCTCTCTAGTCATCTAAGTGATCACGTGATCCAAATCAACTAAACCATAACCGATCATCACATGAGATGGAGTAGTTTTCAATGGTGAACATCACTATGTTGATCATATCTACTATATGATTCACGCTCGACCTTTCGGTCTCCGTGTTCCGAGGCCATATCTGCATATGCTAGGCTCATCAAGTTTAACCTGAGTATTTCGCATGTGCAAAACTGTCTTGCACCCGTTGTAGATGGACGTAGAGCTTATCACACCCGATCATCACGTGGTGTCTGGGCACGACGAACTTTGGCAACGGTGCATACTCAGGGAGAACACTACTTGATAATTTTAGTGAGAGATCATCTTAAAATGCTACCGTCAATCAAAGCAAGATAAGATGCATAAAGGATAAACATCACATGCAATCAATATAAGTGATATGATATGGCCATCATCATCTTGTGCTTGTGATCTCCATCTCCGAAGCACCGTCGTGATCACCATCGTCACCGGCGCGACATCTTGATCTCCATCATAGCATCGTTGTCGTTACGCCATCTATTGCTTCTACGACTATCGCTACCGCTTAGTGATAAAGTAAAGCAATTACAGGGCGTTTGCATTTCATACAATAAAGCGACAACCATATGGCTCCTGCCAGTTGCCGATAACTTCGGTTACAAAACATGATCATCTCATACAAAAAAATATAGCATCACGTCTTGACCATATCACATCACAACATGCCCTGCAAAAACAAGTTAGACGTCCTCTACTCTGTTGTTGCAAGTTTTACGTGGCTGCTACGGGCTTAGCAAGAACCGTTCTTACCTACGCATCAAAAACCACAACGATAGTTTGTCAAGTTGGTGCTGTTTTAACCTTCGCAAGGACCGGGCATAGCCACACTCGATTCAGCTAAAGTGAGACAGGCAGACACCCGCCGGTCACCTTTAAGCAACGAGTGATCGTAGCGGTGAAACCAGTCTCGCGTAAGCGTACACGTAATGTCGGTCCGGGCCGCTTCATCTCACAATACCGCCGAACCAAAGTATGACATGCTGGTAAGCAGTATGACTTATATCGCCCACAACTCACTTGTGTTCTACTCATGCATATGACATCTACGCATAAAACCTGGCTCTGATACCACTGTTGGGGAACGTAGTAATTTCAAAAAATTTCCTACGCACACGCAAGATCATGGTGATGGCATAGCAACGAGAGGGGAGAGTGTTGTCCACGTACCCTCGTAGACCGTAAGCGGAAGCGTTATTACAACACGGTTGATGTAGTCGTACGTCTTCACGATCCGACCGATCCAAGCACCGAACGTACGACACCTCCGAGTTCAGCACACGTTCAGCTCGATGACGATCCCCGGGCTCCAATCCAGCAAAGCTTCGGGGATGAGTTCCGTCAGCACGACGGCCTGGTGACGATGATGATGTTCTACTGGCGTAGGGCTTCGCCTAAACTCCGCGACAATATGACCGAGGTGGAATATGGTGGAGGGGGGCACCGCACACGGCTAAGGAACAATCCGTAGATCAACTTGTGTGTCTATGGGGTGCCCCCTTCCCCCGTATATAAAGGAGGGAGGGGGAGGCCGGCCGGCCCCTTTGGGCGCGCCAAGGGAGGAGGAATCCTCCTCCTACTAGGAGTAGGATTCCTCCTTTCCTACTCCTACTAGGAGGGGGAAGGAAGGGGGAGAGGGGGAAGGAAAGAGGGGGGGGGTGCCGCCCCCCTCCTAGTCCAATTCGGACCAGAGGGTGGAGGGGGCGCGTGACCCATGCTGGCCGCCCCTCTCTCCTTTCCCCTAAGGCCCATAAGGCCCAATACTCTCCCGGGGGGTTCCGGTAACCCCCCCGGCACTCCGGTTTTCTCCGAAATCACCCGAAACACTTCCGGTGTCCGCATATAGTCGTCCAATATATCAATCTTTATGTCTCGACCATTTCGAGACTCCTCGTCATGTCCGTGATCACATCCGGGACTCGGAACAAACTTCGGTACATCAAAACTTATAAACTCATAATAAAACTGTGATCGTAACGTTAAGCGTGCGGACCCTACGGGTTCGAGAACTATGTAGACATGACCTAGAACCATTCTCGGTCAATAACCAATAGCGGGACCTGGATGCCCATATTGGTTCCTACATATTCTACGAAGATCTTTATCGGTCAAACTGCATAACAACATACGTTGTTCCCTTTGTCATCGGTATGTTACTTGCCCGAGATTTGATCGTCGGTATCCAATACCTAGTTCAATCTCGTTACCGGCAAGTCTCTTTACTCGTTCGGTAACACATCATCTTATAACTAACTCATTAGTTACAATGCTTGCAAGGCTTATGTGATGAGTATTACCGAGAGGGCCCAGAGATACCTCTCCGCCAATCGGAGTGACAAAACCTAATCTCGAATTATGCCAACTCAACATGTACCTTCGGAAACACCTGTAGAGCACCTTTATAATCACCCAGTTACGTTGTGACGTTTGGTAGCACACAAAGTGTTCTTCCGGTAAACGGGAGTTGCACAATCTCATAGTTGCAGGAACTTTGTATAAGTCATGAAGAAAGCAATAGCAATATACTAAACGATCAAGTGCTAGGCTAATGGAATGGGTCATGTCAATCACATCATTATCCTAATGATGTGATCCCATTAATCAAATGACAACACATGTCTATGGTTAGGAAACATAACCATCTTTGATTAATGAGCTAGTCTAGTAGAGGCATACTAGTGACTTTATGTTTGTCTATGTATTCACACATGTATCATGTTTCCGGTTAATACAATTCTAGCATGAATAATAAACATTTATCATGATATGAGGAAATAAATAATAACTTTATTATTGCCTCTAGGGCATATTTCCTTCAAACAATTTATGGGAACAATAATCAACTAGTATAGGAAGGCAAAACAAGCATAACTTCAAAACTTTAAGCAAATAGAGAGGAAACTTGATATTATTGCAATTCCTACAAGCATATGTTCCTCTCTCATAATAATTTTTAGTAGAATCATGAATGAATTCAACAATATAACCAGCACCTAAAGCATTCTTTTCATGATCTACAAGCATAGAAAATTTACTACTCTCCACATAAGCAAAATTCTTCTCATACGGAATAGTGAGAGTATCATAAAAGACTTGAACACTAAAAATTGTTTCCACATTAAAAGAGTAATGTTCAGAAAAAGGGTAATCATAATCATGACAAGATTTGTAAATATAATCATGACTACTTTTTATAGCATAAGTTTCATCACAATAATCATCATAGATAGCAACTTTGTTCTCATAATCAATTGGAACCTCTTATGAAATAGTGGAATCATCACTAAATAAAGTTGACACTCTTCCAAATCCACTTTCATGTTCATCACAATAAGATTCAACATCCTCCAAAATAGTGAAATCACTACTTACTAAAGTTGACACTCTTCCAAACCCACTTTCATCAATATAATCATCATAAATAGGAGGCATGCTTTCATCATAATAAATATTCTCATCAAAACTTGGGGGACAAAAAATATCATATTCATCAAACATAGCTTCCCCAAGCTTGTGGCTTTGCATATCATTAGCATCATGGATATTCAAGGAATTCAAACTAACAACATTGCAATCATGCTCATCATTCAAAGATTTAGTGTCAAACATTCTATAGATTTCTTCTTCTAGCACGTGAGCACAATTTTCCTTTTCATCATACTCACGAAATATATTAAAAAGATGAAGCGTATGAGACAAACTCAATTCCATTTTTTGTAGTTTTCTTCTATAAACTAAACTAGTGATAAAACAAGAAACAAAAAGATTCGATTGCAAGATCTAAAGATATACCTTCAAGCACTCACCTCCTCGGCAACGACGCCAGAAAAGAGCTTGATGTCTACTACACAACATTCTTCTTGTAAACATTGTTGGGCCTGCAAGTGCACAGGTTTGTAGGACAGTAGCAAATTTCCCTCAAGTGGATGACCTAAGGTTTATCAATCCGTATGAGGCGTAGGATGAAGATGTTCTCTCTCAAACAACCCTGCAACCAAATAACAAAGAGTCTCTTGTGTCCCCAACACACCCAATACAATGGTAAATTGTATAGGTGCACTAGTTCGGCGAAGAGACGGTGATACAAGTGCAATATGGATAGTAGATAAAGGTTTTTGTAATCTGAAATTATAAAAACAGCAAGGTAGCGAGCGATAAAAGTGAGCGTAAACAGTATTGCAATGATAGGAAACAAGGCCTAGGGTTCATACTTTCACTAGTGCAAGTTCTCTCAACAATAATAACATAGATAGATCATATAACAATCCCTCAACATGCAACAAAGAGTCACTCCAAAGCCACTAATAACGGAGAACGAGCGAAGAGATTATGGTAGGGTACGAAACCACCTCAAAGTTATTCTTTTGGATCAATCTATTCAAGAGTTCGTACTAGAATAACACCTTAAGACACAAATCAACCAAAACCCTAATGTCACCTAGATACTCCATTGTCACCTCAAGTATCCGTGGGCACGATTATACGATATGCATCACACAATCTCAGATTCATCTATTCAACCAACACAAAGTACTTCAAAGAGTGCCCCAAAGTTTCTACCAGAGAGTCAAGAACGTGTGCCAAACCCTATGCATAGGTTCATGGGCGGAACCCGCAAGTTGGTCACCAAAACATATATCAAGGGGCACATGATATCCCATTGTCACCACAGATAAGCATGGCAAGACATACATCAAGTGTTGTCATAAAAGACTCAATCCGATAAGATAACTTCAAAGGGGAAAACTCAATTCATCACAAGAGAGTAGAGGGGGAGAAACATCATAAGATCCAACTACAATAGCAAAGCTCGGGATACATCAAGATCGTGCCATAGAGGGAACAGGAGAGAGAACACGAGAGAGAGAGAGATCGAACACATAGCTACTGGTACATACCCTCAGCCTCGAGGGTGAACTACTCCCTCCTCGTCATGGATAGCGCCGGGATGATGAAGATGGCCACTGATGAAGATGGCCACTGATGAAGATGGCCACTGGTGAAGCACTACAAGCTTATGCTATATCGTGCTATTTATGTTTTGCTCATATCTACTATCTTGTTTAGTGTTAGCCTTGCCATTGCAAGATATGCTTTGTTTCTAAAATATAGGGGGAGTGGTGATCCTAGTATTCGTGCCGTGCAGTCCTAAGCACTTTACTATCTAGCATGAATCTAGGGGGAGCTCGTCTATATTTTAGAAATGTGGGTTTTGCTTGTGCTATATTCCTTCCCTTTGTGCAAATCGTGTATTGTCATCAATCCACCAAAAAGGGGGAGATTGTAAGGGCATTCTTGTCCCTCAGTAGTTTTGGTGATTGATGACAATGCCTTTGCGGACTAATCGTGTGTATTGAGCTTTTCAGATATATCTTGACTAAACACAAGACGATTTGATGCCCCTCGAAGATTATTGAAGACGGCGTTTCTCTACGGTTCTTTTCGGTGGAGTTGAGTCATAGGAAAGCCGTACTATTAAGAGGGGGTCCACTTTGGAAAGGTTTGGGTGGAATCTCACGTACGCGTCCCCTTTTGCACCGCCTTTACTTTGGCTCTTTGGAGTGTTCCTCCGTTGCACCTTGTCTCTGCGAAATGAAGGACTCCGTGTTGCTCTTCTCAGGCTCGCGGTAGTACTGCTCCTCCGAGCGGTACTATCGTAGGAGCCAGCGGTAGTACCGGGCTCCGGCACGGTAGTACCATGGGCTCCCACGATAGTACCGCTCCTCATAAGCGGTAGTACCATGAGTTCTGGACTAGCGCCTCTGCTCAAGCGGTAGTAGGGGAGGATGAATTTTTTTACATCCGTGCCCTACGCGGTAGTACCGTGCTGCGGCGTGGTAGTACCGTGCTGCGGTGCGGTAGTACCGTGTCGCTTGGCCAGGTACAACAACAGGAGCGGAGGTAGGGGCGGATGTAATTTTTTACATCCACACCCTTCATGGTAGTACCACACCCCTGGTCGCGGTAGTACCGTGTCAGATTTTCGCTCGACAAAATCTCAGCGGAGGTAGTCACAGATGTAATTTTTTACATCTGTGCCTACCGTGCCTGGCCTGTGGCTGACCTGCGGTAGTACCGCATAGGGCCGCGGTAGTACCGCGCCTGCGGTTCTACCGCGCCCTGTCCGTGCTCTTCTATTCAGGTCCAAGCTCTACCGCACCCACGGTAGTACCTCGGTCTGCCGCGGTAGTACTGCAGGCCCGTGCGATAGTACCGCTCCTGTGGTGCAGTAGTTCCGCGGGTCACGGGCTGAGTGGTGGGTAACGGTTGGAATCCCCCCCCCCCACTATA
The DNA here is from genome assembly GCF_018294505.1 of Triticum aestivum. Lineage (NCBI taxonomy): Eukaryota > Viridiplantae > Streptophyta > Magnoliopsida > Poales > Poaceae > Triticum > Triticum aestivum. The sequence goes on from NC_057801.1 coordinate 627,427,020, forward strand.
TAAGGGGGTCTTCTTCTCCAAGAAGACTCACCTCTTCTAACCCTAAGCTCCATTGTTGCTCCAAGCTCCATTTTCGCCCGATCTCTCTTCCTAGCTAATCAAACTTGTTGATTTGCTCGGGATTGGGTGAGAAGGCCCCGATCTACACTTCCACCAAGAGAAATTTGATTCCCCCCACTAATCCTAGCGGATCTTGTTACTCTTGGGTGTTTGAGCACCCTAGACGGTTGAGGTCACCTCGGAGCCATAGTCCATTGTGGTGAAGCTTCATGGTGTCGTTGGGAGCCTCCAATTAAGTTGTGGAGATTGCCCCAACCTTGTTTGTAAAGGTTCGGTTGCCGCCTTCAAGGGCACCAATAGTGGAATCACGGCATCTCGCATTGTGTGAGGATGTGAGGAGAATACAGTGCCCCTAGTGGCTTCTTGGGGAGCATTGTTCCTCCACACCGCTCTAACGGAGACGTACTTCCCCTCACAAGGAAGGAACTTTGGTAACACATCCTCGTCTCCACCGGCTCCACTCTTGGTTATCTCGTGCCTTTACTTGTGCAAGCTTATTTGTGTTGTATCCCTGGCTTGCTTATGTGCTAGTTGTTATTGCATCATATAGGTTGCTCACTTTGTTGCATATCTAGACAACCTACTTTGATGCAAAGTTTAAATTGGTAAAGAAAAGTTTAAAAAGTGTTAGTTGCCTATTCACCCCCCTCTAGTCAACTATATCGATCCTTTCAATGTCGATCTTGACTTGGCATAGATCTCCCCAGCAACAGCGCCAAAAATCCTTACTGCTACTTCTTGAGCTTGCATTGGTTTTTCCCTTGAAGAGGAAATGGTGATGCAGCAAAGTAGAGATAAGTATTTCCCTCAGTTAAGAACCAAGGTATCAATCAAGTAGGAGAAGAACACGCAAATCACCAATACCTGCACAAATAGTCAAACACTTGCACCCAACGCGAAAAAGGGGTTGTCAATCCCTTCACGGTCACTTGCAAAGGTGAGATCTGATAGAGATAGATAAATAAAACTAAACAAAAGATAAAATAATTTTGGATTTTATTGATTTATAGATATGAAAATAAAGACTGCAAAATAGTAGATCGGAAACTAATATGATGGAAAATAGACCCGGGGGCATAGGTCTCACTAGAGGCTTCTCTCATGAAGGCAAATAATACGGTGAGTGAACAAATTACTGTCGAACAATTGATAGAACAACACAAAGTTATGATGATATCCAAGGAAATGATTATGCAATATAGGCATCACGTCCGTGTCAAGTAGACCGACTCCTGCCTGCATCTACTACTGTTACTCCACACATCGATTGCTATCTAGCATGCATCTAATGTATTAAGTTCATATAGAACGGAGTAACGCCTTAAGTAAGATGACATGATGTAGAGGAATAAACTCATGAAATATGATGAAAACCTAATCTTTTTATCCTTGATGGCAACAATTCAATACGTGTCTCGCTACCTCTACTTTGTCACTGGGTGAAATCACGCAAGATTGAACCCAAAGCTAAGCACCTCTCCCATTTCAAGAAAAACCAATCTAGTTGGCCAAACCAAACCGATAATTCAAAGAGAAATACAAAGATATCAAATCATGCATATAAGAATTCAAAGAAGATTCAAATAATATTCATTGATAAGCTGATCATAGATCCACAATTCATCGGATCTCGACAAACACACCGCAAAAGAGTATTACATCGAATATATCTCCAAGAACATTGAGGAGAACATGGTATTGAGAATCAGAGAGAGAGAGAGAAAAAGCCATCTAGCTACTAGCTATGGACCCGTAGGTCTGAAGTGGACTACTCACGCTTCATGGGAAGGGCAATAGAGTTGATGTAGATGCCCTCCATGATCGAATCCCCCTTCGGAAGGATGCCGAAAAAGGCCCAAGATGAGATCTCACGGGAACAAAAGGTTGCAGCGATGGAAAAGTGTTTTCGTGGATGCCTCTAGTGGTTTGGGAATATATGTGAATATATAGGAGGAAGAACTAGGTCAGAGGGTCATGAGGGGCCCACAAGGTAGGAGGGCGCCCCCTCCGCCCTTGTTGCTGCCTCGTGGCTCTTCTGACTTGAACTCCAAATCTCCTGGGTGTCTTTTGGTCCAAGAAAAATCATAGCGAAAGTTTTATTCCGTTTGGACTCCGTTTGGTATTCCTTTTCTGTGAAGCTCAAAATAAGGAAAAAACAGAAACTGGCACTGGGCTCTAGATTAATAAGTTAGTCCCGAAAATAATATAAAATATCATATTAATGCATATAAAACATCCAAAACAGATAATATAATAGCATGAAACAATCAAAAATTATAGATACGTTGGAGACGTATCAGTAGTCATCCCCTTGAACTTGTCGAAAACCTTTTGCGACAAGCCTAGCTTCGTAGACAGTGATATTACCATCAACATCCGTCTTCCTCTTGAAGATCCATTTATTTTCAATGGCTTGCCGATCATTGGGTAAGTTCACCAAAGTCCACACTTTGTTCTCATACATGGACCCTATCTCAGATTTCATGCCTCAAGCCATTTGTCAGAATCTGGGCTCATCATAGCTTCTTCATAGTTCATAGGTTCATCGTTGCCCATAAACATGACTTCCAGAATAGGATTACCGTACCACTCTAGTGCGGAACGTGTTCTGGTCGACCTATGAGGTACAGTAGTAACTTGATATGAAGTTTCATGATCATCATCATTTGCTTCCTCTCTGATTGGTGTAGGCATTACGGGAACAGTTTTCTCTAATGTGCTACTTTCCAATTCAAGACAAGGTACAAATACCTCATCAAGTTCTACTTTCCTCCAACTCACTTCTTTCGAGAGAAACTCCTTCTCTAGAAAGGACCCATTCTCAGCAACAAAGATTTTGCCTTTGGATCTGTGGTAGAAGGTATACCCAATAGTATCTTTAGGGTATCCTATGAAGACACATTTATCCTCTTTGGGTTCGAGCTTATCAGGCTTAAGCCTTTTGACATAAGCGTCATATCCCCAATCTTTAAGAAACGACAGCTTAGGTTTCTTGCCAAATCATAGTTCATACGGTGTTGTCTCAACAGATTTAGATGGTGCCCTATTTCACGCGAATGCAGAAGTCTCTAATGCATAACCCCAAAACGATAGTGGCAAGTCAGTAAGAGACATCATAGAACGCACCATATCTAATAAAGTACGGTTACGACGTTTGGACACACCATTACGCTGTGGTGTTCTAGGTGGCGTGAGTTGTGAAACAATTCTGCATTGTCTTAAATGCATACCAAACTCGTAACTCAAATATTCACCTCCGCGATCACATCGTAGACATTTTATCTTCTTGTCACGATGATCTTCAAGTTCACTTTGAAATTGCTTGAACTTTTCAAAAATTTCAGACTTGTGTTTCATCAAGTAAATATACCCGTATCTACTCAAATCATCTGTGAAGGTAAGATAATAACGATATCCACCGCGTGCTTCAATACTCATCGGACCGCATACATCAGTATGTGTTATTTCTAGTAAGTCACTAACTCGCTCCATTGTCTCGGAGAATGGAGTTGTAGTCATCTTGCCCATGAGGCATGGTTCACATGTCTCAAATGATTCATAATCAAGAGATTCCAAAAACCCATCAGTATGGAGTTTCTTCATGCGTTTTACACCAATATGACCTAAGCGGCAGTGCCAAAAATATGTGTACTATCATTATTAACTTTGCATCTTTTGGCATCAATATTGTGAATATGTGTATCACTAGGATCAAGATTCAACAAGAATAAACCATTCACAAGGGGTACATGACCATAAAAGATTTTACTCATATAAACAGAATTACCATTATTCTCTGAATAAATGAATAATTGTCTTGCAATAAAAAATATCTAGATATAATGTTTCATGCTTAACGCAAGCACCAAATAACCATTATTTATGTTTAATACTAATCCCGAAGGTATTACGAGCGTGCCGATGGTGATCATATCAACCTTGGAGACACTTCCAACACTCATCGTCACCTCGCCCTCAACTAGTCTCTGTTTATTCTGCAACTCCTGCTTTGAGTTACTAATATTAGCATCCGAAGCAGTATCAAATACCCAGGCGCTACTATGAGCACTAGTAAGGTACACATCAATAACATGTATATCAAATATACCTTTGTTGATGTTGCCAGCCTTCTTATCTACCAAGTACTTGGGGCAGATCCACTTCAAGTGACCATTCCCCTTGCAGTAGAAGCACCCACTCTCAGATTTGTGTCCAGCCTTGGGTTTCTTCACGGGAGCGGCAAGTGCCTTGCCATTCTTCTTGAAGTTCCCTTTCTTTCCCTTGCCTTTCTTGAAACTAGTGGTCTTATTAACAATCAACACTTGATGTCTTTTCTTGATTCTACTTCCGTGGCCTTAAGCATCGCGAATGGCTCAGGGATCATCTTTCCATCCTTTGCATATTATAGTTCATCGCAAAACCCTTATGGCTTGGTGACAGCGACTGGAAAACTTTGTCAACCGCTGTCTTATGTGGAAGATTTACTCCCACTTGATTCGAGCGATTGTAGCACCCAGACACTCTGAGCACATGCTCACTAACTGAGTTGTTGTCCTCCATCTCGCACGCAAAGAACTTGTTAGAGGTCTTATACCTATCAACACGGGCATGAGCCTGAAGTTTCATCTCTTGGAACATCTCATATGCTCCGTGGCATTCAAAACGTCATTGGGGCCCTTATTTCTAAGCCGTAAAGCATCTCGCACTAAACTATCGAGTAGTCATCAAAACGTGCCTGCTAGACATTCACAACATCCACAGACGATGCTAGAGGGGTAGGCACACCGAGTGGTGCATAAAGGACATAAGGCTTCTGTGCAGCAGTGAGGACAATCCTTAGACTATGGATCTCGTGCAGATATTTGCTTATATTATCTTTCAACTTAGTCCTTATCTAGGAACATATTAAAAATAAGGAGCTTCAGCGCGAGCTACTGATCTACAACATAATTTGCAAAGGCAATTAAGATAAGTTCATGATAATTGGTTTAGTTAATCAAATTACTAGTGAACTCCCGCTTAAATCAGCATCCATCAAGTTGTCTAAGTGATACGTAATCCAAATCAACTAACCCATGTCCGATCATCACGTGAGATGGGGTAGTCATTGATACGTCCATTTTGCATCATGTTTACCTACTGTTATTTATGCTGTTTTATTGCATAATAATGCTTTTTGGAGTAATTCTAATGCCTTTTCTCTCATAATATGCAAGGTTCACACAAAGAGGGAGAATTCCAGCAGTTGGAAATCTCGACCTGAAAAAGCTACGTTAGGCTACCTATTCAGCACAACTCCAAATGAGCTGAAACTTCACGAGGATTTCTTATGGAATAAATGAGAATTATTGGAGCAAATAAGTACCAGAGGGGGCCCACCAGGTGGGCACAACCCACCTGGGCGCCCCAGGGAGCCCAGGCGTGCCCTGGTGGGTTGTGCTCCCCTCGGGCCACCTCCGGTGCCCCTCTTCCGGTATATAAGTCATTTTGACCTAGGAAAATAAGGTGAGGACTTTCGGGACGAAGCACCACCGTCTCGAGGCGGAACTTGGGCAGGAGCACTTTTGCCCTCCAGCGGAGAGATTCCGCCGGGGGAACTTCCCTCCAGGAGGGGGAAATCATCGTCATCATCATCACCAATAACTCTCCCATCTTAGGGAAGGAAATCTCCATCAACATCTTCAACATCACCATCTCCTCTCAAATCCTAGTTCATCTCTTGTGTTTAATCTTTGTACCTGAACTATAGATTGGTGCTTATGGATGACTAGTAGTGTTGATTACATCTTGTAGTTGATTACTATATGGTTTATTTGGTGGAAGATTATATGTTTAGATCCATTATGCTATTTAATACCCCTCTGATCTTGAGCATGATTATCATTTGTGAGTAGTTACTTATGTTCTTGAGGTCACGGGAGAAATCATGTTGCTTGCAAGTAATCATGTGAACTTGATATGTGTTCGATATTTTGATGATATGTATGCTGTGATTCCCTTAGTGGTGTCATGTGAACGTCGACTACATGAAACTTCACCATATTTGGGACTAAGGGAATGCATTGTGTAGAAGTTATTAGATGATGGGTTGCAAGAGTGACAAAAGCTTAAACCATAGTTTATGCGCTATTCCGTAAGGGACCGATTGGATCTAAAAGTTTAATGCTATGGTTAGAATTTATTCTTAATACTTCTCTCGTAGTTGTGGATGCTTGCGAGGGGGTTAATCATAAGTAGGAGGTTTGTTCAAGTAATAAGAACACCTAAGAACCGGTCCACCCACATACCAAATTATCAAAGTGGCGAACACAAATCGAACCAACATGATGAAAGTGACTAGATGAAATTCCCGTGTATCCTCAAGAACACTTTGCTTATCATAAGAGACTGTTTTGGCCTGTCCTTTGCCTCAAAAGGATTGGGCTACCTTGCTGGACTTTTGTTACTACAACCGTTACTTGCTCGTTACAAATTATCTTGCTATCAAACTACTTTGTTACTTACAATTTCAGCACTTGCAGACAATACCTTGCTGAAAACCACTTGTCATTTCTTTCCGCTCCTCGTTGGGTTCGACACTCTTACTTATCGAAAAGGCTACAATTGATCCCATATACTTGTGGGTCATCAAGGATATTTTCTGGCGTTGTTGTCGGGGAGTGAAGCGCTCTTGGTAAGTGGAAATTGGTAAGGAAAAGTTATTACTACGTGTTGATATTTATTGTCACTTGTTACTATGGAAAACAATCCTTTGAGGGGTTTGTTCGGGGTATCTTAACCTCGATCGGAACCAAAATTAGTTACCCCTCAACCTACTGCACCTACTAAAAATATTGAATATGAAATTCCTTAGGGTATGGTAGAATAACTGCTAGCTAATCCTTATGCAGGAGATTGAACCAAACATCCTGATAAGCACTTGATATATGTGGATGAAATTTGTGGATTGTTTAAGATTGCAGGTTTACCTGGAGATGAAGCTAAGAAGAAGGTTTTCCCTTTATATTTGAAGGGAAAGGCATTGACATGGTATAGGCTATGCGATGATATTGGATCTTGGAACTGGAATCGGTTGAAATTGGAATTCCATCAAAAAAATTATCATATGCATCTAGTTCATTGTGATCGGAATTATATATATATTTTTTGGCCTCGTGAAGGAGAAAGTATCACTCTAGCTTGGGGGAGGCTTAAGTCAATGTTATATTCATGCCCCAATCATTAGCTCTCAAGAGAAATTATTATTCAGAATTTTTATGCTCGGCTTTCTCGTAATGATCAATCCATGCTCGATACTTCTTGTACTGGTTCTTTATGAAGACGAATATTGAATTCCTTTGGGATCTTTTAGAAAGAATTAAATGCAACTTTGAAGATTGGGAACTGGACGAAGGTAAAGAGTTAGGTATTGAGCTTAAGTTTGATTGTGTTAAATCTTTTATGAATACCGATGCTTTTCAAAAGTTTAGCACTAAATATGGGCTTGACTCTGGGATAGTAGCTTCCTTTTGTGAATCTTTTGCTATTCATGTTGATCTTCCTAAAGAGAAATGGTTCAAATATCACCCACCAATTAAAGAAGAAATTAAAGAACCGATAAAAGCTAAAATGAAGCTATCATTTATAATGTTGATCCAGTTGTTCCCACTGCTTATATTGAAAAACCACCTTTCCATGTTTGGATGAAGGGACATGCTAATGTTTCAACTATGGTCAACAAAAGTTATACTAGAACACCTAAACCAGCTAAACAAATCAAAGTAGAACCTAGTGTTGCTATGGTTAAGGATCTCTTAGTCGATAATATTGATGGACATGTTATTTACTTCTGTGATGAAGCTGCTAGAATTGCCAAACCCGATAAAACGATAAACATAGGCCTGTCATTGGCATGCCTGTTGTCTTAGTTAAGATAGGATATCACTCTTATCATGGTTTATGTGACATAGGTGCGAGCGTGGGTGCTATTCCTTTTACCTTATATCAAGAAATTATGAATGATATAGCACCCGCTAACAGGACCACGATGTTGCCTAGAGGGGGGGGGGGTGAATAGGCATTTTAAAATCTTTTACGGATTTGGCTATATCCTAATGCGGAAATAAACTAAGCGGATACTTTTCAAGCACAAATCCTAAATATACTAGGCTCACTAAGTGCACCAACAACTTAGCATAAACAAGATGAGAACAACGAGGATATGATCAAGCACAAGTAAGTTACACAAACTTACTCAATGTATATCACGAGATATGGAAAAGAATAATACACACACCCACAAGTAGGCAATACAAGCTTACACAAATTGTATCACAATATATGGAATTGAATGATACAAGTAAACTCAAGTAAGCACTACAAGCTTACACAAGATATGTTACAAGCTAGCAATTCACACTAAACACAAGATAGAACAATAGTAGGAAGAATGAATTGTGGACTATAAAGTGTTGGCCTAAATAATCTCTATGATATGGTAATCAACACAATATAATGAGGACAACAAGAATAGTGAATGCGCGGTCAAGTGACCAAGGTAAACCACAAGTAAGGAGTTAGGGTTAGGGATAACCGAAGTCACAGAGACGATGATGTATCCCGATGTTCACTTCCTTGGAGGGAAGCTAGTCACCGTTAGAGAGGTGGATGTTACCACGAAGGCACACCAACGCCACGAAGGCTCACCCTATTCTCCTTGAGATATCACCACGAAGGTGATTCCCAACCACTAGTGGAAGACCTTGAGGTGGCCTCCAAACCTTCACAAACTTTCTGGGGGACAAATCACAAGTTGATTCCTCACCGGAGCACTCCTACCGCCTAGGAGTCTCCAACCTCCAAGAGTAACAAGAACAAAGGGGAAATGCTCAAGACTTGCTCAAATCACGAATTCCTTTGGTCAAGAGAGGGAGAGGGAGTGGATCTATCACTTGATTGGAAAAACTCTCAAGAACTCTCACGAATCTCTCCGGGATCTAAGATTTGGTGTAGGAGAAGTGAGAGGGAGCCACTTGTGTTCTTGGGGCGATTTGGAATGAAGTGGTCAACCCTCTACCAGATGGGTAGAGGGGTATATATGGTGTGCCAAGAAAACTAGCCGTTTTAGTGTAAGTGGCAGCACCGGGCCGAACATCTGGGCAATGGCCGGACATCCGGCGACTGAGAATAACACACACGTATGTGGAAAACAGATTACAGGGCCCGGACATCTGGCCGAAGCCCGGACATCTGGCCAAACTTGGGCCCCCGGACATCCGGCCAAGTCCCGGACATCCGACGTATACAAACAACATTTTGGTAAGGTTTCTGGACTTCTACGGCCGAACATCCGGGCCATGGGCCGGACATCCGGCCATTTCACACAAATCAGACGCCCTTTGGATAGAAGTGGCCGGACATTCGGGAAAAGCCCGGACATCCGGCCAACACAAAAACTGCAGCCGCCCCAAAAGTAAAACATGCATAACTTTCACATCCGGACTCCGATTTTGATGATCTTGGGCTCGTTTTGAAGCAATGGAAAAGCTCCAGGTCCTCACATAGAGATCCACCCAATATAAACCAAAATGGAGGGTGAAAAGTATGGAAAGGTAAGATCATATACTTTGGGGAACCTATTTGGCTATGGATTTACTTTGGTAGATGTATAGGCATGTTGTATTTGTATTGGATAGGAGTGAAATATGCCTATGTTGGAATATGATGTGAGAAAGTAGAAATATAAGATGTTGACTTGATCAAATCTAGCACTAACCCCTTTGATCCCCTCTTAATAGTGCGGGATCCCTATAACTCAAGAAACATAAAAGAGCTATACTACATAGCTATCGAGAACCATTCTTGAGTGTATATTTTTCTTCGGTGGTCATCTATCCACAACACTAACGCCAAAGGAACTAATACCTCTGACTCAAGCCTTTCACTTGAGCTTGATGTTGATGTTTCTTCTTGGCTCAAGTTGAAGGCAAGACATTGGTGAAGTCTTCAAGTAGCTCCCCCATACACAATATGGGAGGCTTTGCTTTGTATTCATCTTCATTTGTCCATCATGTGATCATCCACAAGCTTCAAGCATGTAATCCCTTGGGATGGTTATCTTGAACTTGCCCTTATCAACCACGATCACCAACACTTGATGTTATCCTCTCATGGACACTTGAAATCTCTCTCTCGATGCAAGCCCATGAGAATCACCTAACCCTCAAAAACATAGACAACACATAGTATGGGTTAGTACACAAAGTGCAATTGATAATTTCTTATCATACCACAAGATCTTATGTGGTGCATCATTTGCGCTCGTGTGTTGACCATTTAGAGCTCAATCTCTGAGCTTCAACTTGGTCAACCGATATCTCTACTCCATGTTTAATCTTGACGTCATGAAGGGTATATTGAATTCTTCACTTGAATAGCTTGCTCAATCATGACTCAACACATGAGTCCATTATGATCATATCTTTGAGTCACTCCTAGAATTCATCATTTAAATCATCCTTTTAAGATCTTGATCCATTATGGCTCAAACCATAGCTCTAAGCATGGCAACCCTTAAGATACTCCAATGAACTCCATTTTGATCATCTCGATGTAATTGTTGCTTCAAAGGAGTTTTCTTCCATTATTCTTCAATCATTAGTGGGACTAATATTCAAATGTATATCTCAATGCAAACATTAGTCCATAAGGATTGTCATTAATTAATTACCAAAACCACACATGGGGACTACATGTACTTTCACTCTCTGAAATAGAAGACATAGATGTTACTATTAAGCTTACCAATAGATATACTATATCACCAATTGAGCTTGTTAGAGATGCTGAAGTCTTGTGTGGTAAAATAAAATACCCTAATTATTTTCTTGTCCTTGGTTCGCCACAGGATGACTTTTGTCCCATTATCTTTGGTAGACCTTTCTTGAACACTGTTAATACTAAAATAGAAACAAACTGTCGATGTTAGTTTTGGTGATGAATCTCATGAGTTTATTTTTTCTAAGTTTAGTGTAAAACCTCATAAGAAAGATTTTCCTAGTAAGGATGAAATTATTGCTTCTATTGTTGTACCTCCTGCTGATCCTTTAGAACAATATTTGCTAGACCATGAAAATGATTTGCATATGCATGAAAGAAATGAAATAGATAGAATCTTGTTTGAACAAAAATCTCTACTTAAACATAATATGCCTATTGAGACTCTAGGAGGTCCTCCTCCACCTAAAGGTGATCCTTTGTTTGAATTAAAACAATTGTCAAACACGTTAAAATATGCTTATCTTGATGAGAAAAAGATATATCATGTTATTATTAGTGCTAACCTTTCAGAACATGAAGAAGAAAGATTATTGAAAGTTCTAAGGAAGCCCCGAGATGCTATTGAATATACTCTTGATGATCTTAAGGGCATTGGTCCCACTCTATGCCAGCACCAAGATTAATATAGAACCTGACGCTAAACCCGTTGTTGATCACCAACGTCGGTTAAATCCGAAGATGGAAGAAGTGGTAAAAATGGAAATATTGAAACTTCTGGAAGCAGGGAGGTATTACTGTTATTCGTAATGATAAGAATGAACTTAATCCACAAAGAATTTTCACAGGCTATAAAATAGTAATTGATTTTATAAAATTAAACAAAGCAACTAGAAAACATCATTACCCTCTGCCTTTTATTGATCAAATGCTAGAAATATTATCTAAGCACACACATTTTTGCTTCCTTGATGGATATTCTATTTTTTCACAAATACTGATGTCTACTATGCAACTTTATTCTTGTAGACATGTGTTGGGCCTCCAAGCGCAGAGTTTTGTAGGACAGTAGCAATTGCCCATCAAGTGGATGACCTAAGGTTTATCAATCCGTGAGAGGTGTAGGATGAAGATGGTCTCTCTCAAACGACCCTGCAACCAAACACAAGAAATCTCGTGTGTCCCCAACACACCCAATACTACGGCAAATTGTAGAGGTGCACTCGTTCGGCGAAGAGATGGTGATGAAAGTGTAATATATATTTTATAATCTCAATAAATAAAACATCAAGGTAGCAAATAGTAAATAGGCACAAAAATAGTGTTGCAATGCTTAAAAATGAGGCCTAGGGTCTGTACTTTCGCTAGTGCAACTTCTCAACAATGCTAACATAATTGGATCATATGATTATCCCTCAAAGTGCAATAAATAATCACTCCCGAGTTCCTATTATTGGAGAACAAAAGATAGGAGTTTGTTTGTAGGTCACGAAACCACCTCAAAGCTATTCTTTCCATTTGATCTATTCAAGAGTTCGTACTAAAATAACACAAAGCTATTTTTCTGTTCGATCTATCCTAGAGTTTGTACTAGAATAACAACAAAGCAAATTCATATTCATAATACTCAATCCACACAAAGAACTATAAATAGACCCCAAAGTTTCCGTCAGAGAAAAACGTGCATCAACCCCTATGCATAGATTACCCCAATATCACCGCGGGAATCCGCGAGTTGAATGCCATAACACATATCAAGTGAATCAATACGATACCTCATTGTCACCTCAAGTATTCATATTGCAAGACATATATCATGTGTTCTCATCTCTGAATATTCAATCCGACAAGACAAAACTTTGAAGGGTAAAGATTCAATTCATCATAACAAGAGTATAGAGGGGAGAAACATCATATGATCCGACTATATTAACAAAGCACATGATATAGATCACGAGAGAGAGAGACATCAAACACATAGCTACTGGTACAAACCCTCAGCCCCGAGGGTGGACTACTCCCTCCTCATCGTGGTGTCCACCGGGATGATGAAGATGGCCACCGGAGATGACTCCCACCTTCGGCGGGGTGCCGGAACGGGGTCTAGATTGGTTTTTGCGGACACAGAGACCTTGCGGCGGTGGAACTTCTGATCTAGGGCTACCCCGAAGGGTTTCAGAATATTTGGGAATTTATAGTGCAAAGAGGGGGTGCCGGAGGCCACCGAGGTGAGCACAACCCACCTGGGCGTGCTAGGGGGCCCTGGCGTGCCCTGGTGGGTTGTGCCCCGCTCGGGACACCCCCCAGGTGCAGCTCAGGCCCATTGGGTTCCTTATGGTCCAGAAAAAATCTCCAAAAAGTTACGCGGTGTTTGGACTCCGTTTGATATTGATTTCCTATGATGTAAAAAACAAGCAAAAAACAACAACTGGCACTGGGTCAATAGGTTAGTCCCAAAAAATGATATAAAATTGCTATAAAATGATTTTAAAACACCCAAGAATGATAATATAACAACATGAATACTTCATAAATTATAGATACATTGGAGACGTATTAGCATCCCCAAGCTTAATTCCTACTCGTCCTCGAGTAGGTAAATGATAAAAGAAATAATTTATGAAGTGTGAATGCTAGCAAAGTGCATAAGTTTGATCAATGATAATTTCAACCACTTTTTCTAGCATCATAACAACAACTATTTCTTATAAAACTTCTCATGTTATAGTAGCAACCAATTCACATGTTAAGGTTCAAACAATGAACTCTCTTGAAACTCAACAACCTATGTTCTAAGTCACAAAGCAATTGCAATTCAACTTATTCAACAGAGTCTAAGTAAGAGCTCCACATACTCAACCATATTATAGTCTTCTATGATTGCTAACACTCACCACACACACATTAGAAAAACGTTTCAACCAGACACATATAATGATAGGGGCTTATAATTTCGCCTCCCAACGTATTCACCTTTGGGTGATGTCAACAATAATAACTCATGCCACCCATATTCAACTAGACATATGTGCCTAGATCTTTCCTCACCACATGATGCTTGCCAAAAGAGAAAAATAAAAAGGAATAGAGAGAGAAACTTAGACTCTTTGCATAAAATTAAATACTGAAAAGTAAAAGATAGGCCCTTCGCAGAGGGAAGCAGAGGTTGCCATGCGCTTATTTGTTTGTATGCTCAATCCCTTCGTGCAAAAGAACGTCACATTATATTGCCCCTTATGATAGCAACATTTATTATGCAGTTTGTCGCTTTTATTCTTTACCATCACAAGTACGTACAACACTCAGTTTTCTCTTACACTAAATGATCTAACACTTTTAGAAGCAATTTTTATTGCCTTTTTGCACCGATGACAACTTACTTGAAGGATCTTGCTCAATCCTAAGGTAGGTATGGTGGACTCTTGAAAATAAGATTTGGGTTTAAGGGCTTTTGGACACACAAGTAGTATCTCTACTTGGTGCGGAATTTTTGGCCAGCAAAGATGGGGGCAAGCACCACAAGTTGAAGGGTCTATGACAATATAACTTCTATGTGAATATGAACAAACATAAACCATTACGTTGTCTTCCTTGTCCAACGTCAACAATTTTGGCATATAATATTTTGATGGGGGCTCACAATCACAAAAGATTTACATGATAGTGTATTTGCATGTGAAAGTTCTCTTCCTTATACTAATTATTCGTGAATTGCTTGTATGACCAATATTGTGATTGTCAAGCTTCAAAAGCTTTCACTTCCTAAACCCAATGTGAAGCTACCACTAGGCATGATACGATTTCAACTTCATAACATTCAATTTATTCAACAATTTACTCATAGGATATAAGTGAAGCACTAGAGCAATTCCATAGAAAAGAGCTTCGTTGACGGGATGTGAATGCAACTTACCTAGACTCCTATTTGAGGACTCTATTTTATTAAAAAACTTTCAGGTCTAAGTATTTTATTAAAACAGCAAGCAAAACAAAACAAAATGACATTCCAAGAATATCACAACTCATGTGAAGAAGCAAAAACTTAGGTTCAACCGATACTAACCGATAATCGTTGAAGAAGAAAGGTGGGATGCCTACCGGGGCATCCCCAAGCTTAGATGCTTGAGAATTCCTGGAATATTAGCTTGGGATGCCTTGGGCATCCCCAAGCTTGATCTTTTGTGTCTCCTCACTTCCTCTCATATCACGGTTTTCCTAAATCTCAAAAACTTCATCCACACAAAACTCAACAAGAACTCGTGAGATAAGTTAGTTTAAATCAATGCAAAACCTTTATCATTCTCTACTGTAGCAAATCACCAAAATTATTATTCAACATTGCATACTAAATTCCTCTGCATATTTAATACTCCTATCCTCAAATAGAATCATTAAACAAGCAAACATATGCGAACAATGCAACCATAACAGCAATCTACGAAAACAGTACAGTTTGTAAAGAATGCAAGATTCATCATACTTCCCTAACCCCAAAAATTATGAGAAAAATACTACACTATAGAAAATTTATCAGAGCTTATTTTTCAAAAAAGTTTCAAAAATTTATCATATTATGACTTTTCTAGAGAATTTTTGCAATATTGATAAACTTTCTGTTTTCAAACAGCAACAAGTAGACTTTTAAAATAAGCATGGCAAAGGCTAGCATTGCCACTTTTATTGAAATAAAAGATGCAAAACATTATTCTAAATAACATCAAGAAAATCCTAACAAAATAAAATGATGCTCCAAGTAAAACACATATCATGTGATGAATGCAAACATAGCTCCAAGTGAGGTTACCAATAATGTTGGAGACGAAAGAGGGGATGCCATCCGGGGCATCCCCAAGATTAGTTGCTTGGACCTTCCTTGAATATTACCTTGGGGGTGCCCTTGGGAATCCCCGAGATTAGGGTCTTGTCACTCCTTATTCTCCTCATATCAACATCTCACCCAAAACTTGAAAACTTCAATCACACAAAACTTAACAGAACTTCGTGAGATAGGTTAGTATGATAAAGAGCAAACCATTTCACTTTGGTACTGTCAAAGACAAGATTCATAATTGTTTCCAAACAATTCCTATCGTAGCATATCATTTCCACAATTTATATTGAGCAATATAAGCCATAGGAAGTAGAAAACAAGCAAACTATGTATTGAAAATAGAATGTGTGAAAAACAGAACAGTAAGTCGTAATCTGTACTCAAACCATACTTCTGCTACTCCAAGAATTATGAAAAAATTGGACCACATGAGAAATTTGTATATTAATCTTCTGCAAAAAGAATCAACTCAAAATCACTCTTCTGTTAAAAATGAGAGCTATTTTCATGAGCGCAAGAGTTTCTGTTTTTCAGCAAGATCAAATCAACTATCACCCAACTAGACACGTGTTGGGCCTCCAAGCGCAGAGTTTTGTAGGACAGTAGCAATTCTTCCTCAAGTGGATGACCTAAGGTTTATCAATCCATGAGAGGTGTAGGATGAAGATGGTCTCTCTCAAACGACCCTGCAACCAAATAGAAGAAATCTCTTGTGTCCCCAACACACCCAATACAATGGCAAATTGTATAGGTGCACTAGTTCGGAGAAGAGATGGTGATAAAAGTGTAATATGGATGGTAGAAATATATTTTTATAATTTGAATAAATAAAAACAGCAAGGTATAAAATAGTAAACGGGCACAAAAACGGTGTTGCAATGCTTAAAAATGAGGCCTACGGCCTGTACTTTCGCTAGTGCAACCTCTCAACAATGCTAACATAGTTGGATCATATTATTATCCCTCAAAGTGCAATAAAGAATCACTCCCGAGTTCCTATTAGCGGAGAACAAAAGATAGGAATTGTTTGTAGGTCACGAAACCACCTCAAAGCTATTCTTTTCGTTCGGTCTATTCAAGAGTTCGTACTAAAATAACACAAAGCTATTTTTCCGTTCGATCTATCCTAGAGTTTGTACTAGAATAACACCAAAGCAAATTCATATTCATAATACTCAATCCACACAAAGAACTATAAAGAGACCCCAAAGTTTCCGTCGGAGAAAAACGTGCATCAGCCCCTATGCATAGATTACCCCAATATCACCACAGGAATCCGCGAGTTGAATGCCATAACACATATCAAGTGAATCAATAAGATACCTCATTGTCACCTCAAGTATTCATATTGCAAGACATATATCATGTGTTCTCATCTCTGAATATTCAATCCGACAAGACAAAACTTTGAAGGGTAAAGATTCAATTCATTATAATAAGAGTATAGAGGGGAGAAACATCATATGATCCGACTATATTAACAAAGCCCGTGATATAGATCACGAGAGAGAGAGAGAGAGAGAGAGAGATCAAACACATAGCTACTGGTACAAACTCTTAGCCTCGAGGGTGGACTACTCCCTCCTCATCGTGGTGGCCCCCGGGATGATGAAGATGGCCACCAGAGATGACGCCCCCCTCCGGCAGGGTGCCGGAACGGGGTCTAGATTGGTTTTCGCGGATATAGAGACCTTGCAGCAGCGGAACTTCTGATCTAGGGCTACCCCGAAGGGATTTGGAATATTTTGGAATTTATAGTGCAAAGAGGGGGTGCAAGAGGCCACCGAGGTGGGCATAACCCACCTGGGCGCGCCAGGGGGCCCAGGCGCACCCTGGTGGGTTGTGCCGCCCTCGAGGCACCCCCAAGTGCAGCTCAGGCCCATTGGGTTCTTTCTGGTCCAGAAAAAATCTCCAAAAAGTTACGCGATGTTTGGACTCCGTTTGATATTGATTTCCTGCGATGTAAAAAACAAGCAAAAAACAGCAACTGGCACTAGGCACTGGGTCAATAGGTTAGTCCCAAAAAATGATATAAAGTTGCTATAAAATGATTGTAAAACACCAAAGAATGATAATATAACAGCATGAATACTTCATAAATTATAGATACGTTGGAGACGTATCAAATACGTGTTTCTCAACCTAATTAAGAAAAGACCACTTTTACCTTTCCTTTTGGAACTTATGCTTATAGACGTATGCCTTTTGGTTTATGCAATGCACCTGTTACCTTTCAAAGATGTATGACTGCTATATTCTCTGATTTTTGTGAAAAGATTGTTGATATTTTCATGGATGACTTTTCTGTTTATGGGAAGTCTTTTGATGATTGTTTAAGTAATCTTGATCGAGTTTTGCAGAGATGTGAGCAAACAAATCTTGTCTTGAATTGGGAGAAGTGCCACTTTATGGTTAACGAAGGTATTGTTTTGGGCCATAAAATTTCTGAAAGAGGTATTGAGGTGGACAAAGCCAAGGTTGATGTAATTGAGAAAATGACATGTCCTAAATATATCAAAGGAAGAAATCCTACGGAAATGTCACTCCGAAGCTTATGGAGGACATCATGCGGGAGAAAGAACTGCCCATAAGGTATTGCAATCTGGGTTTTATTGGCCTACTCTCTTCAAGGATGCTCGTAAGTTTGCCTTATCTTGTGATGAATGTCAAAGAATAGGTAATATCGGTAAGCATCAAGAAATGCCTATGAATTATTCACTTGCTATTGAACCATTTTATGTTTGGGGATTTGATTTCATGGGAACTTTTCCTTCCTCTAATGGGTATACTCGTATTTTGGTTGCTGTTGATTATGTTACTAAGTGGGTGGAAGCTATTCCAACCAGTAGTGTTGATCACACCACCTCTATTAAAATGCTTAAGGAAGTTTTTTCCCCAAGCTTTGGAGTCCCTAGATATTTAATGGCTGATGGTGGTTCACACTTTATTCATGGTGCTTTCCGTCAAATGCTTGCCAAGTATGATGTTAACCATAGAATTGCATCAGCCTATCATCCTCAGTCTAGTGGTCAGGTAGAACTTAGCAATAGAGAAATAAAATTAATTTTACAAAAGACTGTCAATAGGTCCTGGAAGAATTGGTCTAAGAAATTAGATGATGCACTTTGGGCTTATAGAACAACATATAAAAATCCTATGGGTATGTCTCCTTATAAAATGGTTTATGAAAAAGCTTGACATTTGCCTCTTGAGTTAGAACATAAAGCATATTGGGCAATTAAAGAACTCAACTATGATTTCAAACTTGATGGTGAGAAGAGGTTATTTGATATTAGCTCATTAGATGAATGGAGAACCCAAGCTTATGAAAATGCAAAGTTATTCAAAGAAAGAGTTAAAAGATGGCATGATAAAAGAATCCAAAAGCATGAGTTCAAGGTTGGAGAATATGTTCTTTTGTACAACTCTCATTTCAGATTCTTTGTAGGAAAACTCATCTCCAAATGGGAAGGACCCTATGTTATGGAGGAGGTTTATTGATCTGGAGCTATCAAAATAAATAATGCCGAAGGTACTAACCCGAAGGTTGTTAATGGGCAACGAATAAAACATTATATCTTAGGTACACCCATTAATGTGGAAAGCAATGTTATCCAAACTATGACACTGGAAGAACACATAAAAGAAACCTTCCGAAACGCTCCAGAATCGTGAAAAAAGGAGGTATGTGATACAGTCAGTAAACGGACTCCAAAAAATCCGTAAAAATATTTTTTGCCAGTTTTGGAATATTTAGAAAATTAGGAAAATAAGAAACTACCAGGAAGGTGACCCTGGTGGGCACAAGACACCAGGGCACGCCTGGCGCGCCCAGTTGTGTTGTGCCCACCTCGGGTACCTTCCGGACTCCGTTTTTCTTCCGTTTGCTTGTTTCCAAAGGTAAAAAATCTTTATATACCCCCAAACCTATTGACCTTCGTATCATGGAGAAATCTCCTATTTTATTATCTTGTTGTTTTCTTGATATGTCCAAAATTATGTCGTCCAAGACTCCGAGGATGAGAGCTATGTTGTCGATTATATCACAAACCCCAAGGTCTATGGGGATGTGGAGCACTATAGCTGGACTCCGGAGGAAGAAGAAGACTATGATCCTAAGAGGGAGGAGGAGACGAGCTCAGATGAAGATGAAGCCCCAGTGCCCCAACCTGGGGACATGCACATTGAATTTAAGAAGTCGAATCTCACCAACAAAGCAAAGAAGCCTACGATCCAGTTTATCCCCTTTTGTCTTTTGCAGGAAAACAAGTAAGATTTATGCAAAAAGGTATTGGAACTTGAGCGGGAGATCGGTGAATTGAAGGATGAGAATTCCATCCTCAAGCGTAAGCTAAGGAAGAAAGACAAACCCTATGCTTCATCACCACCTCCTCCTTCTTCATCACCAAAGGAAAATTGAGTATCGGGTATGGGCACTCCCCTTGGCTTTCACCAAGCTCGGGGGAGGTGCCCCAGTATCGTATCACCTCCACTATCTTTTGCTTTTACTTATCTTAGTTTGATCCATAGTTATCTTTTGCTTTAGATGAATAAAAGTTTAGTTCGATCCTTTCTTTTGAAAGTTTGCTTAGTGAGATATCTTTGTAATCATGTGCGAGGTATATAATAAAGTTTAGTTTGAGTTTTTCTTTCTTTACTTTCATGTTTCAATAAAAAGAAAGAAAATAAATGAAAAAGATCATATGCTAATCTTATGGTGAGTAATGACACCACGTAAGGAAAAGTATAAGTAGAAAAGTTTATTGTAGATTAACAAACATAGCATTGGTCAATGATGCAACTCATGAAAGAATTAATAAAGGAAGAGAAGATTCACATGCAAATACACTATCTTGGAAATCTTTTGTGATTGTGACCCCCCATCAAAATATTATATGCCAATTTTTTTGGTGTTGGACAAGGAAGACAACATAATGATTCATGTTTGTTCATATTCACATACAAGTTATATTGTCATAGATCTTTCAACATGTGGTGCTTGCCCCTATCTTTGCTAGCCAAAAATTCTGCACCAAGTAGAGATACTACTTGTGCATCCAAAAACCCTTAAACCCAAATCTTGTTTTGAGAGTCCACCATACCTACCTATGGATTGAGTAAGATCCTTCAAGTAAGTTGTCATCGGTGCAATAAGGCAATAAAAATTGCTTCCAAAAGTGTTAGATCATTTAGTGCAAGAGAAAATTGAGCGTTGTATGAACTTGTGATGGCGAAGAATAAAAGCGACAGACTGCATAATAAAGGTTGCCATCATAAGGGGCAATATAACATGATGTTCTCTTGTACTAAGGGATTGAGCATACAAACAAAAAGCGCATGGCAACCTCTGCTTCCCTCTCTATTCCTTTTTATTTTCTCTTTTGGCAAGCATCATGTGGTGAGGAAAGATCTAGGCACATATATCCAGTTGAATATGGGTAGCATGAGTTATTATTGTTGACATCACCCTTGAGGTGAATACGTTTGGGGGCGAAACTATAAGCCCCTATCTTTCTATGTGTCCGGTTGAAATGTTTTGCTCATGCGTATGCGGTGAGTGTTAACAATCATAGAAGACTATATGATGGTTGAGTATGTGGACTTGCCAAAAAGGCTCCGATATGTGACCCTTCCTGAAAAGATGACGAATTGTAGTTGCAAAGTTGACTGAGAACATAGTTTGTTGGTTTTCAATAGAGTTTATACTTTATACTTCAATGTTGTGATGAATTGTTACTTGTTCATGAGAAGTCTATGATAAAAGTTCTATGATAAAAGTTTTATGTTAAAGTTTGTTGCTGTCATAATAAGTTACATGATGCTTCTATGTCCGTATTTATCGACACCTCTCTCTCTCTAAGCATGTGGACATGTTTTTCGATTTCAGTTTTCGCTTGAGGACAAGCGAGGTCTAAGCTTGGGGGAGTTGATACGTCCATTTTGCATCATGTTTACCTATTTTTATTATGTTGTCTTATTTCATAATAATGCTTTTTGGAGTAATTCTAATGCCTTTTTTCTCATAATATGCAAGGTTCACACAAAGAGGGAGAATTCGCGAGCTAGAAATCTGGACGTGAAAAAGCAACGTCAGGCTACCTATTCTTCACAACTCCATATGAGCTAAAACTCCACGAGGATTTTTATGGAATAAATGTGAATTATTGGAGCAAATAAGTAGTAGAGGGGCCCCACCAGGTGGGCACAACCCACCTAGGCACGCCAGGGAGCCCAGGAGCGCCCTGGTGGGTTGTGCTCCCCTTAGCCCATCTCAGGTGCCCCTCTTGTGGTATATAAGTCATTATGACCTAGAAAAAATAAGGAGAGGGCTTTCGGGATGAAGTGCCGTCGTCTCGATGCGGAACTTGGGCAGGAGCACTTTTGCCCTCCGGCAGAGCGATTCCGCCGGGGGAACTTCCCTCCCGGAGGGAGAAATCATTGTCATCATCATCACCAACAACTATCCATCTTAGGGAAGGCAATCTCCATCAACATCTTCAACAACACCATCTCCTCTCAAACCCTAGTTCATCTCTTGTGTTCAATCTTTGTACCGAAACTATAGATTGGTGCTTATGGGTGACTATTAGTGTTGATTACATCTTGTAGTTGATTACTATATGGTTTATTTGGTGGAAGATTATATGTTTAGATCCATTATGCTATTTAATACCCCTCTGATCTTGAGCATGATTATCATTTGTGAGTAGTTACTTTTTTTCTTGAGGTCACGGGAGAAATCATGTTGCAAGTAATCATGTGAACTTGATATGTGTTTGATATTTTGATGATATGTATGTTGTGTTTCCCTTAGTGGTGTCATGTGAACTTCGACTACATGAAACTTCACCATATTTGGGCCTAAGGGAATGCATTGTGGAGTAGTTATTAGATGATGGGTTGCAAGAGTGACAGAAGATGAAACCATAATTTATGCGCTATTCCGTAAGGGACCGATTGGATCCAAAAGTTTAATGCTATGGTTAGAATTTATTCTTAATACTTCTCTCATAGTTGCGGATGATTGCGAGGGGGTTAATCATAAGTAGGAGGTTCGTTCAAGTAAGAACAACACCTAAGCACCGGTCCACCCACATACCAAATTATCAAAGTAGCGACCACGAATCGAACCAACATGATGAAGGTGACTAGATGAATTTCCCGTGTATCCTCAAGAACAATTTGCTTATTGTCACATCCCTAGCTTTACCCTGGCCATGGACTAGCTTGGTTGCTGCATCATGTTTAAATTTAAATGAAATTTGAACTGAGGAATTCAGAAGCCTCAAAACCCTAATTAAAAGAAGGGCAAGCACCCTTTAAATTGCATTCTGTGAATCCAAAATGCCCTAAAAATAGTTTTGTGAATTTTGGCAAGAGTTATATATCAAACTAAAATTCTGGAATATTTTTAAGGAATTATTTGGTCTCTGAATTTAAATCAATAATCCATTTGAATTTGGGGATATATTCATAATATATAATGAATATATTTTCAAATGCTTTGAAATGTTTTATGTACTTTTGGAATAGTCCAGAGAGGTAACATAAAATATTTCAGAATGTTTTGGCACTGTATGAAATTATTTTGGAATTGAAAACAGTGGCAAAAGATATTAACTAAAACAAACAGAACAGGAAAAAAATAAAAAAAGAACAGAGCTTACGTGGCCTCACCGTGCAGCCCACCAGAGCCGGCCCAGCTCCCCCAGCCGGCCCAGCCCACCTCCTCCTCCTTTGTCCTCTTCCTCCTCTGCCAGGAGGACGAGCAGAGGCGAGGCGTGGCGCTCGCCGACGCTGCCCCGGCCACCTCCTGCTTCCCCCCCCCTAGCCACCTCCTGCTTCCTCCCTGGCCTCCCCAGCGACGCCCCGGACGACGCCACGCACCCCCTGCACCGCTCCCCTCTCCCCGTGCCCCTCTTCCCCCCCTGTTCGCCTCTCCCTCTCGCTCACCGAATGCGCCCGCCGCCACCGACGAGCACCACCGCACCCCACCGTCTCCGCCTCGACCCCCTCCTTCCTCCCCACCGACCCACGGCCCTCCGGAAGCCCCGCAACGCCGCCACCATCGCCGTTCCGTCGCCGGCCACCGAAGCTCGCCGCCGTTCGATTCGCCGCCGACAGGACATCCCCGAGCCCACTGACCAACCCTGCGGAACCGCGGTGAGCTCCTCTGCCGTTCGCCCCTTTTTCCCGTCGCTCCGCACGCTCCCTAGCGCTAGCGCTGCCGTGCCCGAAGCTCGCCGCCGCCGCGCCTCATCGCCGGCGTGGCTAGAGCCACCACAGCTCGAATCCGAGCACACCGCTGTGCTCAGAGAACTCCCAGGAGCCCGTAGCGCCCACCAGCCCCTCCTCCCATGCACCATAGCGCCATCTCCGCTGTTGCCCGAGCTCCGGCCGCCGCCGCGAGCTCGACTCCGGCGAGTACAGCGCACCCCGTCCGCTCCTTCCTGCTCCGTTGGATGCGGAAGAGCACGGGCTACGCCCCGGTGGTCTCCGCGAGTCCAGCCGCCGCCTGTAGCTCAAGTCCGGCGAGCTCCCGCCGCAGTTTTGGTCGTCGCCGGCCGAACTCCGGCGAAGTCGACGTGGCTTAGTTAATTAGTCACTAACCCCCCACCTACTGACGCTGACAAGTGGGCCCCAGGGCTTAGTCAAAGCTAACCAGCCCGGGTCAACGCGGGATTAGTCCCTGTGTCACTGACGTGTGGACCCCACACGTCAGGTTTGACCCGGGGCAGCCCTGTTGACTTGCTGATGCAAGCATGACGCAGTGCTGATGTCATAACTCATTTTCTGGATTTAACTTAATTCTGAAATTCCAGAAAATGCCTAAAACTTCTAAAAATCATAGAAAATTAACCGTAACTCCAAATTAAATAAATTATATATGAAAAATTATCAGAAAAATTCAAGGAATCCATCTGTACCATTTTCATGCATGTTAGAACAACTTATAGCTGCTGTTTAGCACAAATCAATTAAATGGCATTTGAATAATCACATATGGAGTTTGAATTTGAATCTTGTATTCAAACCAACTTCATTTAATCTGTTGCTAGTTGCATTAGCTCAAAACACATTCATTTGCCATGTCATGATCATGCATCATATTGTGCATTGCATTGATTGTGTTCCTTCTGTGTTGCCGGTATTTGTCCCCTCTCGATAGACGTGATACCGATGATGTGATCGTTGACACTGATGAAGACTCAATGTTATCTTCAGAAGTGCCAGGCAAGCAAAACCCCCTTGTTCATTCCGATACAATCCTACTCTCTCGCTCCTGCTCTCTTTTACTGCATTAGGACAACACCGATTCATCTGTTACTTGCTGCGGTAGCTGAACCCCTTTATCCTTTGCATGACCTGTCATTGCCACAGTAAATAGATGAAACCCACTAGCATGAGTAGGAGTTGTTTGAGCCCTGATGTGCCTACTCATTCATGTTTGTTTGTCATGCCTGCTATCGCTTAGAGTTGAGTCAGGTCTGATTCATCGGGGATGAATCAGAGGCGTGTGAACATGTCCTACTGTGTGTGAGCTAAGTGTGTGAACACGATTTGGTAAAGGTAGCGGTGAGAGGCCATGTAGGAGTACATGGTGGGTTGTCTCATTGCAGCCGTCCTCAGGAACTGAGTTCTGTGTTTGTGATCCATGATTCAGCTACTACCACGCATTGGGCCCGAAACCAATGGACCCTCTCGGCTTCTTGATCACCCTTGTCCTCTGTCCAGGAGTTGCAAGTAGGTTTTGGTGTTTGTAGTATGCTGGAGGCCGTGGGCAGCGCTGACCGTAGGGGTGGGCTGTGATGCGGTAGGCACGTGGCCGGGTAACCGGGCGCCCGTTTGGTGTCACGGAACCCTGTTCACATCGTTTGGGGCTGTGAGCGAAACTCCGGCCGGATCTCCTCATGGATGGAACCCGAATAGGCGATAAACCTGGACTAGAGACTTGAGTGTTTAGGTAGGCCGTGGCCGACACCCACGTTGGGCTTCCGCTTGAAGGTTGCCGAGTACATGTCGTGTAAACGGCGGTAAGTGGTGAGAGCGTGTGTGAAGAAGTACACCCCTGCAGGGTTAACCTAATCTATTCGAATAGCCGTGTCCGCGGAAAAGGACTTCTGGGTTGCTTATATCAGTTCATAGACAAGTGAAAGTGGATACTCTAAAATACGCAAGATAAGCGTGAGTGCTATGGATGGCGTTCTCGTAGGGAGACGGGAGCGGATCCATAGTGGTGTATTGATATGGTGAATATGTGGACTCGTGTGCGCCACCTCAAAAGAGTTACTCGCAGTCGTAGTTCAGGATAGCCACCGAGTCAAAGCTGGCTTGCTGCAGTTAAACCCCACCATCCCTTTGTTGATAATGATGCATATGTAGATAGTTCTGATGTAAGTCTTGCTGGGTACATTTGTACTCACGTTTGCCTATTTTATGTTTTTGCAGAGAGACTTCAGTCTCACTAGTATTTCCGCGTGGTCTTCGACGTTTAGCTTGTTACCTCAGCTACGATCTTGTGCCTCGGCAGGATTTGGTAGATAGTCAGGCTTCTCAGCCTTTTTCATTTATAGATGTCTGTACTCAGACATGATAGCCTCCGCTTGTGCTTGATTTGTATGCTCTGAATGTTGGGTCATGAGACCCATGTTTGTAATATCTCGCTCCTCGGAGCCTATTGAATAGATTACTTGAGTCATAGAGTCATGTTGTGATGCCATGTTGTATTTGCACATATCGAGCATATTGTGTGTATGTTATTGAAATGCTTGGTATGTGTGGGATCTGACCATCTAGTTGTTTATCTTTAGTAGCCTCTCTTACGGGGAAATGTCTCCTAGTGTTTCCACCGAGCCATGGTAGCTTGCTACTGCTCCGGAACACTTAGGCTGGCCGGCATGTGTCCTTCTTCGTTCCTGTGTCTGTCCCTTCGGGGAAATGTCACGCGGTGAATACCGGAGTCCTGTTAGCCCGCTACAGCCCGGTTCACCGGAGTCCTGCTAGCCCAGTGCTACAGCCCGGACCCACTTGCTGATGACCGACACGTTCGAAGCTGGGTCATGGATGCCTGTCCCTGTAAGTCTGTGCCACTTTGGGTTTACGACTAGTCATGTCAGCCCGGGCTCCTTATCATATGGATGCTAGCGACACTATCATATACGTGAGCCAAAAGGCGCAAACGGTCCCGGGCAAAAGTAAGGCGACACCCGTGGGGATACCGTGCGTGAGGCCGCAAAGTGATATGAGGTGTTACCAGCTAGATCAATGTGACATCGAGTCGGGGTCCTGACAGCGTTGGTATCAGAGCTTGACTGCCTGTAGGATTACCAAGCCAAACTGGTCGAAGTTGAGTCTAGAAATTCTTTAGTTATATAAGGGAATTGATTGTGGGATGGAACGTAAGGCTCTTTTTACTCCTTATACCTCATGCCCTTCTGATCTGAGTCATCTTATCTTTCCTGCGGGGATTAAGAACTAGGTTATCTCTTCTTTCAATTAGGATCACGTGTTACTAATCAGTAGAATTATAAGATTCTTGGATTTAAGTCTCAGTTCAGTTCCTACTACTTCCGTATGTTAATTGTTGATCTCGGAACCTTGATATTGTGCTTCTGAGTGGTTATGCCACCATTTTTGTGATTGTCTCAAATCTTTTTGAGCAATTATAGCCGTTATGCTGTCCGAGTCATCCCAGGTTTCTAAATAGTCCGATGCATTTGCAAATCCCTTCCTTCTGTTTCCGATGTTCCCATGGGCCAGATTAACCACACTAATCGGTGTGTTGAGGTAATTATTGCCTCGACATATATGTTGGAATTATTATTATGACCCTAAGTGCTTAGGGGATCATCTAGTGGTCTAGCCATGATTTGTGTCCTAGTGTGAAGATTCTGGCCTTTATTCTCGGAAGCATCCCGTGATGCTACTTAGTAGTAGGTATTCTACTCCTGGGTTCTGAACCCGAGATTCACTCTACCTACTTCATGTTGATAGTAATTGCTAGTGCCTTTAGGATATTAGTAACCTTTGCGATAGTCCTTGAAGTCCGTGGTATCTTCTTCTTCCAAATACCGTGAACTACTTATGGCAGATGTTTATTGGATCAAAAACAATCACAATTAGAGTACTCTTGAGGAGTTCTCCATTCATAAATCGTGACTCTGCCAGTTCTACCTTTCTGCATGGGTTATCCGGAAGAAATATGTTGAACTTGGTTCGACATACTAATCTATGCATCCACAACCCAGAAAGTTATATGTTCCTTTGAGTTGTTCCCTCTTTAGTTGTCTTCTGACCCTCGTCTATCAATTGATAGTCAAGATTATGTGTGCATTCGTTCATCGATGCCTATTACTCTTGTGGTCCGTCAAGCCATTCTATCGCGGAGTGACTAGGAGAAACAAACTCCAGTACCTCTTCCATATCTAGGATTGGGTCAAAGTAGTTGTGTTCCGCAGATCAAGTTACAATCCAGCTTCTGGTCTGCTCTACCCTGAAGTATTACCTTCTTTATGACAGGAATTTCATGAGAATTGCACCACCTTTTGTGAATTCTTGACATAGTGATACTTCTCGCCATCCTTTTTCATTCCTCGGTTCCGTGTTGATGCAACCGGAATACCGACAAATGAATTATGATGTGTGAAATCAATACTCCTAGCAACCTCGTTGCTTGGTAGATAAAGGATAATAATTTTATTCTTAGTATGTTGGTTATTGAATCATCCATTCTAAGATTGATCGTGCTACCTAGTCCTTATTTCCTGGTGCACTCTTCGATTGATGAGTTAGGATTTGTCAAGTCCTCGCTCATTTGATCATATCATCTTGCCCTGAAAAGCAAGATTGTTCTCGAGCTTAGTAACATATCGGTGGTTCGTGATTTTCCGAAGATCTTCTCGGAAGTACTACCAGGTCGTCACCTGACCGTTATGTTGAGCCCGTGATCAAGTTGGTTTCTTATGAACCACCTTCTTCCAAGAATCGGTGTTAGATATCCCTGAGCTAGTTGGTTAAGCTGGACAACAACTTGGAGAGTTGGAAGATAAAAGCTTGTCTGACTTAGTTCGTTCCAAAGGGATATTCTTGTGTAGTGTGTGTTGAAGAAAGATGATATCTTCATCGATTGGTCCTTGTGATCAGTTGCTGGACCTATTGTCTTATCAATCCTTTGATTTGAGTGTGGGCTATCGTCAAATCAAATCAGTACCAACGATGCTCGTAATGTTGTCTTATTCGTGGTTGATCCCTCGAGCATACACCATTATATCTTTTGGGTCTGACCAATGCTATCACTTGTTCACTTAACTATGGAATTCCTTTTAAAAGGAAACCCAGATGAATTGTTGTTGAGCCCATTGACAACATCCTTGTCTTCTCCATAATTTTGCTGAACATTAAGCTAGTGTTGGAAACTTTTGAAAGCATTTGTTCATGCTAGCTCATGAAGCATATGTTTGGATGAAGGTAGTGACTTCCTTTAATTCATGTGCATCTGATGCAAGTTGCCGCCGTGGATTCGAGAAAGTCAATGTTGCTTTCCTTTGGAATCATTCCAAATCAGTCATGCACACGTGCGAAGAATTCTGTGGTTTGAAGACTTGCAACCTTCAATCTATATGTATCCCTAGCACACCAAGCCACTGATTGATTTGTTCAAGGAGAAGAAGTTCCTTCTTAAGAGTATACCTTATGCAAGGATTTTGATATCCTCGTTGATGGTTCCCTTCCTGAACTCGGTAGTGTTTTATTATAAGACTACCACGTGGTCATGCTTGTCTGGGACAACGTGTTCACATGTTTGTAGCAGAACCAGCTCATGTTTTGGAGCTTACTATCGTAGTGCATTTCCCGAGAATCTCGCAACGTCATCTCGTCGATTTGTGTTGCAAACTTTCGTTTTCCTTCCTAGACTCGATGAGTCTGGAATATCCTGACACCAACCAGATCTGAATCTCAGGCAGATATGATGGTTGGAATATTTCCCAAGAATTATAATATTGGTCGCGCGATAACCGGTAAAGTGGATGTCGTGGCCAACACACCCAACCGGAAGACCTATTGTTATAATATCTTGATTGAGGAAGTTAGCCACCTCCCCATAGGGATTTCGTAGGATTTACTCCCTAGTTGCCCCTATGGATTTTGAGATCCCGAAGTCCGACCTTTACTTGATGTTCTAGTTATCAAACCATATCTATGAATGGGATACACTAGCACGTCAAGGAGAACATTAGAAGCGGAGTGCTAAATGTCTCTCGATCGATCATCCAGATTTTATCTCCTTGGCCTCGCTAAGGTGAAATCTGAGAAAGTGTTATCTTCCTTTGCATCTGCATCCTCCATCATCATTTATCATGGTAGTATGTTGTGTTGTCAGCACCCTTGACGCGGTTGTTGATAAAACCTTGATGATTGTGGAAATGCTCAAGTTCTTGAGAGCACGCACAAGCGCTACGTCTTATCATCGGCACTAGCTGGGATTGCCCCAGATTTCCTCGGTTATGCTATAACCACTCCAACAGTGAATTCACTCTCTATTGTTGGGTTCTTCCCCAGTTACCAGAATCATTCCCAGCATTTGCATTTTGTTCCCAGCTTGCACCGCCAATGTGCCATTCTACCATGGGTCTCTTCCATCTCCGGTGATAAGCAAAATTCATCCATTACGTTGTCTTCAACAAGGTAATCCACATCATCCAAGTTTGAGTATGCCATTCTACCGACCCCCTCCAAACGATTGCTGTGATTTGCCTTAGGCTGATATAGAGAGTCTCAATGATCTCTATATCAAAAGTAATTCTTTTTGCCACTTAAGATAATAATCTACGAATCACCCTCCTCCAGGATGTTTCGTCATGGTATCATGGCAACTCAACTCCTCGCTACGTTGACAATCGTTTACCACCTTCCTAGGTGTGGAATTGTTGTCTACCTAGTGAACCTTCGTCATCCGTTTCTTTCCACCCCTCTTGATGTGTATCTCGTGTCTCAACCGAGAGATGTTGCTATGTCTCATTCCGCGAGTTAATCCTGAGTTGTTCGACCTTCGAGAAGAACCATTCTTTTAGGATCTTTCCTTTCCTCTCATTGTCATGTTAGTTGGAGTTCTCAGAGCAAGACGACAAGACAAAGATGGTGTTCGAATCAACGTTTCTATGAAGTGCACCCTGGATCGTAAAGATTATACTAGTCCGCGTTACCTTCACCTTACCCTACGCTTGAATCTCGAGACGAGATTCTTGTTTAGTGGGGGTGAGTTGTCACATCCCTAGCTTTACCCTGGCCATGGACTAGCTTGGTTGCTGCATCATGTTTAAATTTAAATGAAATTTGAACTGAGGAATTCAGAAGCCTCAAAACCCTAATTAAAAGAAGGGCAAGCACCCTTTAAATTGCATTCTGTGAATCCAAAATGCCCTTAAAATAGTTTTGTGAATTTTGGCAAGAGTTATATATCAAACTAAAATTCTGGAATATTTTTAAGGAATTATTTGGTCTCTGAATTTAAATCAATAATCCATTTGAATTTGGGGATATATTCATAATATATAATGAATATATTTTCAAATGCTTTGAAATGTTTTATGTACTTTTGGAATAGTCCAGAGAGGTAACATAAAATATTTCAGAATGTTTTGGCACTGTATGAAATTATTTTGGAATTGAAAACAGTGGCAAAAGATATAAAATAAAACAAACAGAACAGGAAAAAAATAAAAAAAGAACAGAGCTTACCTGGCCTCACCGTGCAGCCCACCAGAGCCGGCCCAGCTCCCCCAGCCGGCCCAGCCCACCTCCTCCTCCTTTGTCCTCTTCCTCCTCTGCCAGGAGGACGAGCAGAGGCGAGGCGTGGCGCTCGCCGACGCTGCCCCGGCCACCTCCTGCTTCCCCCCCCTAGCCACCTCCTGCTTCCTCCCTGGCCTCCCCAGCGACGCCCCGGACGACGCCACGCACCCCCTGCACCGCTCCCCTCTCCCCGTGCCCCTCTTCCCCCCCTGTTCGCCTCTCCCTCTCGCTCACCGAATGCGCCCGCCGCCACCGACGAGCACCACCGCACCCACCGTCTCCGCCTCGACCCCCTCCTTCCTCCCCACCGACCCACGGCCCTCCGGAAGCCCCGCAACGCCGCCACCATCGCCGTTCCGTCGCCGGCCACCGAAGCTCGCCGCCGTTCGATTCGCCGCCGACAGGACATCCCCGAGCCCACTGACCAACCCTGCGGAACCGCGGTGAGCTTCCTCTGCCGTTCGCCCCTTTTTCCCGTCGCTCCGCACGCTCCCTAGCGCTAGCGCTGCCGTGCCCGAAGCTCGCCGCCGCCGCGCCTCATCGCCGGCGTGGCTAGAGCCACCACAGCTCGAATCCGAGCACACCGCTGTGCTCAGAGAACTCCCAGGAGCCCGTAGCGCCCACCAGCCCCTCCTCCCATGCACCATAGCGCCATCTCCGCTGTTGCCCGAGCTCCGGCCGCTGCCGCGAGCTCGACTCCGGCGAGTACAGCGCACCCCGTCCGCTCCTTCCTGCTCCGTTGGATGCGGAAGAGCACGGGCTACGCCCCGGTGGTCTCCGCGAGTCCAGCCGCCGCCTGTAGCTCAAGTCCGGCGAGCTCCCGCCGTAGTTTTGGTCGTCGCCGGCCGAACTCCGGCGAAGTCGACGTGGCTTAGTTAATTAGTCACTAACCCCCCACCTACTGACGCTGACAAGTGGGCCCCAGGGCTTAGTCAAAGCTAACCAGCCCGGGTCAACGCGGGATTAGTCCCTGTGTCACTGACGTGTGGACCCCACACGTCAGGTTTGACCCGGGGCAGCCCTGTTGACTTGCTGATGCAAGCATGACGCAGTGCTGATGTCATAACTCATTTTCTGGATTTAATTTAATTCTGAAAATTCAGAAAATGCCTAAAACTTCTAAAAATCATAGAAAATTAACCGTAACTCCAAATTAAATAAATTATATATGAAAAATTATCAGAAAAATTCAAGGAATCCATCTGTACCATTTTCATGCATGTTAGAACAACTTATAGGTGCTGTTTAGCACAAATCAATTAAATGGCATTTGAATAATCACATATGGAGTTTGAATTTGAATCTTGTATTCAAACCAACTTCATTTAATCTGTTGCTAGTTGCATTGGCTCAAAACACATTCATTTTGCCATGTCATGATCATGCATCATATTGTGCATTGCATTGATTGTGTTCCCTTCTGTGTTGCCGGTATTTGTCCCCTCTCGATAGACGTGATACCGATGATGTGATCGTTGACACTGATGAAGACTCAATGTTATCTTCAGAAGTGCCAGGCAAGCAAAACCCCCTTGTTCATTCCGATACAATCCTACTCTCTCGCTCCTGCTCTCTTTTAATGCATTAGGACAACACCGATTCATCTGTTACTTGCTGCGGTAGCTGAACCCCTTTATCCTTTGCATGACCTGTCATTGCCACAGTAAATAGATGAAACCCACTAGCATGAGTAGGAGTTGTTTGAGCCCTGATGTGCCTACTCATTCATGTTTGTTTGTCATGCCTGCTATCGCTTAGAGTTGAGTCAGGTCTGATTCATCGGGGATGAATCAGGGGTGTGTGAACATGTCCTACGGTGTGTGAGCTAAGCGTGTGAACACGATTTGGTAAAGGTAGCGGTGAGAGGCCATGTAGGAGTACATGGTGGGTTGTCTCATTGCAGCCGTCCTCAAGAACTGAGTTCTGTGTTTGTGATCCATGATTCAGCTGCTACCACGCATTGGGCCCGAAACCAATGGACCCTCTCGGCTTCTTGATCACCCTTGTCCTCTGTCCAGGAGTTGCAAGTAGTTTCTGGTGTTTGTAGTATGCTGGAGGCCGTGGGCAGCGCTAACCGTAGGGATGGGCTGTGATGCGGTAGGCACGTGGCCGGGTAAACCGGGCGCCCGTTTGGTGTCACGGAACCCTGTACACATCGTTTGGGGCTGTGAGCGAAACTCCAGCCGGATCTCCTCATGGATGGAACCCGAATAGGCGATAAACCTGGACTAGAGACTTGAGTGTTTAGGCAGGCCGTGGCCGACACCCACGTTGGGCTTCCGCTTGAAGGTTGCCGAGTACATGTCGTGTAAACGGCGGTAAGTGGTGAGAGCGTGTGTGAAGAAGTACACCCCTGCAGGGTTAACATCATCTATTCGAATAGCCGTGTCCGCGGAAAAGGACTTCTGGGTTGCTTATATCAGTTCATAGACAAGTGAAAGTGGATACTCTAAAATACGCAAGATAAGCGTGAGTGCTATGGATGGCGTTCTCGTAGGGAGACGGGAGCGGATCCATAGTGGTGTATTGATATGGTGAATATGTGGACTCGTGTGCGCCACCTCAAAAGAGTTACTCGCAGTCGTAGTTCAGGATAGCCACCGAGTCAAAGCTGGCTTGCTGCAGTTAAGCCCCACCATCCCTTTGTTGATAATGATGCATATGTAGATAGTTCTGATGTAAGTCTTGCTGGGTACATTTGTACTCACGTTTGCCTATTTTATGTTTTTGCAGAGAGACTTCAGTCTCACTAGTATTTCCGCGTGGTCTTCGACGTTTAGCTTGTTACCTCAGCTACGATCTTGTGCCTCGGCAGGATTTGGTAGATAGTCAGGCTTCTCAGCCTTTTTCATTTATAGATGTCTGTACTCAGACATGATAGCTTCCGCTTGTGCTTGATTTGTATGCTCTGAATGTTGGGTCATGAGACCCATGTTTGTAATATCTCGCTCCTCGGAGCCTATTGAATAGATTACTTGAGTCATAGAGTCATGTTGTGATGCCATGTTGTATTTGCACATATCGAGCATATTGTGTGTATGTTATTGAAATGCTTGGTATGTGTGGGATCTGACCATCTAGTTGTTTATCTTTAGTAGCCTCTCTTACCGGGAAATGTCTCCTAGTGTTTCACTGAGCCATGGTAGCTTGCTACTGCTCCGGAACACTTAGGCTGGCCGGCATGTGTCCTTCTTCGTTCCTGTGTCTGTCCCTTCGGGGAAATGTCACGCTTTGAGTACCGGAGTCCTGTTAGCCCGCTACAGCCCGGTTTACCGGAGTCCTGCTAGCCCAGTGCTACAGCCCGGACCCACTTGCTGATGACCGACACGTTCGAAGCTGGGTCATGGATGCCTGTCCCTGTAAGTCTGTGCCACTTTGGGTTTACGACTAGTCATGTCAGCCCGGGCTCCTTATCATATGGATGCTAGCGACACTATCATATACGTGAGCCAAAAGGCGCAAACGGTCCCGGGCAAAAGTAAGGCGACACCCGTGGGGATACCGTGCGTGAGGCCGCAAAGTGATATGAGGTGTTACCGGCTAGATCAATGTGACATCGAGTCGGGGTCCTGACACTTATCGTAAGAGACTGTTTTGCCCTGTCCTTTGCCTCAAAAGGATTGGGCTACCTTGCTGCACTTTTGTTACTACTTCTGTTACTTGGTCATTACAAATTATGTTGCTATCAAACTACTCTGTTACTTACAATTTCAGCACTTGCAGACATTACCTTGCTGAAAACAACTTGTCATTTCCTTCTGCTCCTCGTTGGGTTCGACACTCTTACTTATCGAAAAGGCTACAATTGATTCCATATACTTGTGGATCATAAGTCATCAATGGTGAACATCTCCATATTGATCATATCTACTATATGACTCATGTTTGACCTTTCGGTCTCCTGTGTTCCAAGGCCATGTCTGTACATGCTCGACTGGTCAAGTTTGACCCAAGTATTCCGCATGTCTAAAACTGGCTTACACCCGTTGTATGTGAATGTAGAGTCAATCACACCCGACCATCATGAGGTGCTCCAAAATGACGAACTATTGCAATGGTGCATACTTAGGGGGAACACCTTTTGAAATTAAGTGAAGGGATCATGTTATAATGCTACTGTCATCCTAAGCAAAATAAGATGCATAAAAGATAAGCATCACATGCAATCAATATATGTGACATGATATGGCCATTATCATCTCGTGCTTTTGATCTCCATGTCCAAAGCACCGACATGATCTCCACGTCACCGGCATGACACTATGATCTCCATCATCATGATCTCCATCATCGTGTCGTCATCCTGGTTGTCTCCACAAACTATTGCTTCTACAACTATTGCTAACGCATATCAATAAAGTAAAGCAATTACATGGCTTTTAATGATTGACACGCATGTCATACAATAAATTAAAGACAACCCTATGGCTCCTGCCAGTTGATACGTTTCCAACATATCTATAATATTTGATTGTTCCATGCTGTTAAATTATCATTCTTTGATGTTTTAAAATCATTTTATAGCAATTTTATATCATTTTTTGGGACTAACCTATTGACATAGTGCCAAGTGTCGGTTGCTGTTTTCTCCTTGTTTTTTACATCGCAGGAAATCAATATCAAATGGAGTCCAAACGCAGCAAAAGTTTTTGTGGATTATTCTGGACCAGAAGACATCCAGTGGGCCAAAGAAGTACCCAAGAGGGGGTCCGAGGTGAGCACAAGACACCATGGCGCACTTGGGGGCCCAAGCGTGCCCTGATGGGTTGTGACCACCTCGGTGACCTCCCACACCGCCTCTTTGCTCTATAAATACCCCAATATTCCAGAAACCCTAGGGGATTCGACAAAAATCAATTCCAGCCATTGCAAGTTCCAGAACCACCAGATCCAATCTAAACACCATCACGGAGGGGTTCATCATCCTCATTGGTGCATCTCTGATGATGCGTGAGTAGTTCATTGTAGACCTTCGGGTCCGTAGTTAGTAGCTAGATGGCTTCCTCTCTCTCTCTCTCTTGATTCTCAATACAATGGTCTCTTGGAGATCTATTTGATGTAACTCTTTTTGCGGTGTGTTTGTTGGGATCTGATGAACTTTGAGTTTATGATCAGATCTATGTTTTTATCCATGGAAGTTATTTGAGTCTTTTGATCTCTTATATGCATGATTACTTATAGCCTTGTATTTCTTCTTCGAATCTTTGGTTCAGTTAGGCCAACTAGATCGATTATTCTTGCCATGGGAAGAGGTGCTTTGTGGTGGGTTCGATCTTACGGTGCTTGATCCCAGTGACAGAAGGGGAACCGACACTTACGTATCGTTTCTATTAAGGATAATAAGATGGGGTCTATTTCTACATAAATAGATCTTGTCTACATCATGTCATCGTTCTTATTACATTACTCCGTTTCTCCATGAACTTAATACAATAGATGCATGCTGGATAGCGGTCGATGTGTGGACTAATAGTAGTAGATGCAGGCAGAAGTCGATCTACTAATCTTGTACGTGATTCCTATATAATGATCATTGCCTGGATATCGTCATGATTATGTGAAGTTCTATCAATTGCCCAACAGTAATTTGTTTACCCACCGTTATGCTATTTTTCTCGAGAGAAGCCACTAGTGAAATCTACGGCCCTTGGGTCTCTTCTTAATCATATTTACCTTCGAGATCTATTTTATTTGCTTTTATTTTCAGATCTATTAACCCAAAAATACAAAAAATACCTTGCTACAAGTTTTTAGTTATTTATTTCATCTCGCATTCCTGCAAGATCTATTTATCCAAACTACTACAATTTTACCTATCTTTTTACCCATGAGGGATTAACAACCCCTCTCTTATGTCGGGCTGCAAGTATTTGTTTTTTGTGTGTAGGAGCTGTTTATGTGGTGTTGCGTGGTTCTCCTACTGGTTCGATAACCTTGGTCTCATCACTGAGGGAAATACCTACCGTGTTGTGCTGCATCATCCCTTCCTCCTTGGGGAAATAACGACATAGTTCAAGTAAATATCACCGGTTGCTGTACTCATTGACATGCAAGTTGTGAACCTATTACAAAACATGATCATCTCATACATCAACATATATCACATCACGTTTTGGCCATACCATATCACAACATGCCCTGCAAAAACAAGTTAGACGTCCTCTACTTTTCGTTGTTGCAAATTTTACGTGGCTGCTATGGGCAACTAGCAAGAATCGTTCTTACCTATGCAAAGCCACAACGGTGATAATCAAGTTGCCTTTTAACCTTCTACGAGGACCACCTTCATCAAATTAGATTCAACTAAAGTAGGAGACACAGCCACCCGCTAGCCACCTTACGGAATACAAGTTACATGTTAGTTGGTGGAACCAGTCTCATGTGCGAGGACATGTAAAGTTCGTCCAAGCCGCTTCATCCCACAATACCGTAAAATAAAAATAAGACAAGGGAGGTAAGCAATTTGAGCATCAACGCCCACAACTCTTTGTGTTCTACTCGTGCATATACATCTACGCATAGACCTAGCTCATGATGCCACTGTTGGGAAACATTGCATGGAAAACAAAAAATTATACGAACACGCAAGATGTATCCATGGATATGCATAGCTATGAGAGGGGGAGAGCATCTACATGCCCTTGTAGATTGCTAAGTGAAAGCGTATATAAAGCGGTTGATGTAGTCGTACTCTTAGCGATTCGATCACGATCCAACCGGTCTAGTGCCGAATGGACGACACCTCTGAGTTTAGCACATGTGCGGCTTGATGACATCTCCTCCTTCTTGATCCAGCAAGAGGGGGAGGAGAAGTAGATGGGATCACAACCAACATGACGGCGTGGTGGTGATGGTGGTGGTGGAGCACCGACAACGCTTTGCTAAACATCGCTGAGACGAGGCGGTGGAACTACGGAGTAACGTGAGAGAGAGGGGCGCCAAGGGCTTTGTGTGTCCTCTTGGGGTGCCCCCTACCTTCTATATTAGGTGGAGGGGTGTGGGGAACAGCCCCTCCAAACACTAGGAGGTGGAATCTTAGTCCTCCTCCTTCCCTTCCATACAAATTGGTGGACTTCCCACCTTTCCCAACTACATGGGACTTGAGGGACTTGTGTGTGCCTGGCCCAATAAGGCCATGACACTCCCCTCATCCCCTGCTGAACCTTGGGATGTGGTGGAAACCTTGGTGGACTTCGAGACTCCTCTGCATGTTTCCGGAACCTTCCCAACACAATACAAAAAAAACTGAAACTTTTTCCGGAACCCTAAAAACAACTTTCCATATATAAATATTTACCTCCCGACCATTCTGAGACTCTTTGTGACATCCGGGATCTCATCCGGGACTCCAAACAACATTTGGTTACCAATCATCAAATATCCAAGTACTACTCTAGCATCAACGAACGTTAAGCGTGCGACCCTGCGGGTTCGAGAATCATGTAGTCATGACCGAGACACCTCTCTGGTCAACCAATAGCGGGACCTGGATGCCCATATTGTAGGCAAATGTTGCCTGGAAAACAAAACATTTCTACGCACACGCAAGATCTATCCGTGGAGATGCATATGTACGAGAGGGGGAGAGCATCTTCATACCCTTGAAGATCACTAAGCAGAATCATTTATCAACGTGATAGATGTAGTCATACACCTTCACGATCCATCAGGATCAAGTACCAGACGTATGGCACCTCCATGTTTAGCACACGTTGAGCTCTATGACGTCCTTTCCTTCTTGATCCAGCAAGAGGGGCGAAGTGGTAGATGAGTTCAGGCAGCACGACGGTGTGGTGATGGTGGTGGGTGAAGAACAATCTCCGCAGGGCTTCGCCAAAGACAATGGAAACTAGACGGAGGATAAACTAGAGGGGACGGGGCTGCCGGTACACGACTTGTGAATCTTGATGTGTTCAGGGTGCTAGCCTGCCCCTCTATTTATATGTTGAGCCCTGGGGTTGTTTCTTGGAGAAAGAGCCTCCTCAAAGTCGGTTTAGCCCGTGAGGCAAGAGTCCTTCTTGGACTCCAGGACCTACACGCCAGGGTCGTTGGCGTCTAGCCCAATACACCAAGGTCCCTGGTGTTTGCCCCTTGGCCTTCGCAAAACTGCCTTTTGCACCTTCCTAAAGCCCTGTAGGCTATACCCCTTGGCCCAAATAAAGTGTTCTCGTACCCAAACATTTTGGGAGACATCCGAAACCCCTTTTGGTGGATTCCAGAACCCTTCTGGAGACCAAACACTATTATCCCATATATCAATTTTTACGTCCGGACTATTCTGGGGCTCCTCGTCATATCCAAGATCTTATCTGGGACTCTGAACAACATTCGGTCACCAACATGCATAAATCATATAATACTATATTGTCAACGAACGTTAAGCATGCGGACCCCACGGGATCGAGAATGATGTAGACATGACCGAGACGCTTCTCCGTTCAATAGCCAATAGAGGGACCTGGGTGCCCATATTGGTTCCTACATATTCTACAAAGATCTATATCTGTCAAACCTTTATGACAACATACATAGTTCCTTTTGTCCGTCGGTATGTTACTTGCCCGAGATTCGATCGTTGGTATCTTGATACCTAGTTCAATCTCGTTACTGGCAAGTCTCTTTACTTGTTTCGTAATAGGTCATCCCGTAACAAACTCCTTAGTTACTTTGCTTGCAGGCTTCTTGTGATGTTGTATTACAGAGAGGGCCCAGAGATACCTCTCCATCATACGGAGTGACAAATCCCAATCTCGATTCACGCCAACTCAAGAGACACCTTAGGAGATACCTGTAGAGCACCTTTATGATCACCTAGTACGTTGTGACATTTCATGGCACACAAGGCATTCCTCCGGAGTCCGGGAGTTGCATGATCTCATGGTCGAAGAAACATGTATTTAACATTAAGAAAGCAATAGCAATAAACTGAACGATCATATGCTATGCTAACGGTTGGGTATTGTCCATCACATCATTCTCCAAATTATGTGATCCCGTTATCAAGTGACAACACATGTCTATGGTTAGGAAACCTTAACCATCTTTTGATCAACAAGCTAGTCTAGTAGAGGCTCACTAGGGACCAGTGTTGTCTATGTATCCACACATGTATCTGAGTTTTTGATCAATACGATTCTAGCATGGATAACAGATGTTTATCACGAACAGGGAAATATGAGAATAACCAATTTATTATTACCTCCAAGGCATATTTCCAACAGTCTCCCACTTGCACTGGAGTCAATAATCTATTTCAAATAGCCATGTGATTAACACCCAATGAGTTATGGGGTTTGATCATGTTTTGCTTGCGAGAGAGGTTTTAGTCAAAT
Source organism: Triticum aestivum (assembly GCF_018294505.1). Taxonomy (NCBI): domain Eukaryota; kingdom Viridiplantae; phylum Streptophyta; class Magnoliopsida; order Poales; family Poaceae; genus Triticum; species Triticum aestivum. The sequence goes on from NC_057801.1 coordinate 627,467,787, forward strand.
GGTTCTGCAACATTTAGATCCTTGTGTATTCTGCAAATCCTTACGTCATATTGTAGATGCTCCTATCACTCTTTGCTTGGAGCTATTCCAAATTAATGCTCCATTATATGTATTCGGTTTGCTACTCAGAGTTTTTTGGATCGGTATCAAAGCTTGCATCGACGTAACCCTTTACGATTAACTCCTTATCACCTCCATAATCAAGAAACATTTCCTTAGTCCTCTAGTTACTAAGGTTAATTTTGACCGGTGTCCAGCACTCCGGGATCACTCTTGCATCGCCTTTGCCAGACACATGGAAAGGCACACATCAGGTGTGGTACACAACATGTCATATCGTATAGAGCCTGTGGATAAGGCAAAGGGGATGACCTTCCTCCTTTCTCTTTCTTATTACGTGGTCGAGCTTTGAGTCTTACTCAGCTTCATACCTTACAATACATGCAAGAACTCCTTCTTTGATTGATCAATTTTGAACTCCTTCAAAATCTTGTGAAGGTATGTACTCATCGAAAGTCTTATCAAGCGTCTTGATCTATCTCTATAGATATTGATGCCCAATATGTAAGCAGTTTCACCAAGGTCTTTCATTGAATTTTTTTATTCAAGTATCCTTTTATGCTATCCAGAAATTCTATATCATTTCCAATCAGCAATATGTCATCCACATATAATATTAGAAATGCTACAGAGCTCCCACTCACTTTCTTGTAAATACAGGCTTCACCGTAAGTGTGTATAAAACCAAATGCTCTAATCACCTCATCAAAGTGTTTATTCCAACTCCGAGATGCTTGAACTAGTCCATAGATGGGTCATTGGAGCTTGCACACTTTGTTAGCACCTTTAGGATCGACAAAACCTTCTGGTTGCATCATATACAACTCTTCTTTAAGAAACCCATTAAGAATGCAGTTTTGACATCCATTTGCCAGATTTCATAATCATGAAATGCATCAATTGCTAACATGATTATGATAGACTAAAGCATCGCTACGGGTGAGAAAATCTCATCGTAGTCAACCCTTGAACTTGTCGAAAACCTTTTGCGACAAGTCGAGCTTTGTAGACAGTGATACTACCGTCAGCGTCCGTCTTTCTCTTAAAGATCCATTTATTCTCAATGGCTTGCCGATCATCGGGCAAGTCCACCAAAGTCCACACTTTGTTCTCATACATGGATCTTGTCTCAGATTTCATGGCCTCAAGCCATTTGTCATAATCTGGGCTTGTGATAGCTTCTTCATAGTTCATAGATTCGCCTTGTCCAACAACATGACTTCCAGGACAGGATTACCGTACCACTCTGGTGCGGCACATGTTCAGGTCGTTCTATGAGGTCCAGTAGTAACTTGATCTGAAGTTTCATGATCATCATCATTTGCTTCCTATCTGGTTAGTGTAGGCATCATAGGAACAATTTTCTCTGTTGTACTACTTTCCAATTCGAGAGTAGGTACAACTACCTCATCAAGTTCTACTTTTCCTCCCACTCACTTCTTTCGAGAGAAACTCCTTCTCTAGAAAGGACCCATTCCTAGCAACAAAGATTTTGCCTTTGGATATGTGGTAGAAGGTATACCCAATAGTTTCTTTCAGGTATCCTATGAAGACACACTTCTCTGCTTTGGGTTCGAGCTTATCAGGCTGAAGCCTTTTGACATACCACTACAAAAAAGACACATCCGTGACATTTTGGGCCGAACGAATTTTTTCCTATCATACTTATGACACTTCTATGACGATAATTGTGACAAAACCTGGTATCATCATAGATGTGGTGGGCTACTACTTCTATGACAAAAAATCATGATAGAAAATGGACTTTTCGTCCTGGGCGGGCTGGAGACGCAGTTGCATGACATTCTTTGGGCCGTCCATGACGGAAAACCCCGTGGTAGAAGCGAGGGCGAGGAAAATATCGGGGAGTTCCCGATTACGGTGGGTGGTCGGGGGCCGAGCGATGCACGTTTGTCTCATACACGTACGCGCGTGTGTGCGAGGCATTGGGCTCTAACTGAACCCGAGCGAGGCGTCGCCTAACTGAACTCGAGCGATTGCACTGCAGGCTACATGTTACTGAACCCGAGCGATCGAGCGATTCCTTCGCTACTGCTGCTAACTGAAGTCGATCGATGCTGCCTCTGGATGAACAGTGAGCTTTGCTGGGGGGGGGGGTGGATGAACAGTTCCCCCCGTGGTGTTGCCGCTGGATGAACAGGACCCCGATCGATCGAGCCGGTTGGGTGTGGATGAACATGACCCCGTGGAGGGCTGGATGAACAGGACCTCGTGGAGGGAAGGTTGAATAGTAGCCGGTGGAGGGCTAGTTGAATAGTAGCCGATGGAGGGCTGGATGAACAGTAGCCTGTGGAGGGGTGGTTGAACAGGAGCCCATGGAGAAGGCTGGTTGAAAAGTAGCCGGTGGAGTAGCGCAGTGGAGGCTGGATGAACAGGAGCCCGTGGATGAACAGTCACAGGTGGAGGCTGGAGGAGGTCGACGGTGGATGAATGGTAGCCCGTGGAGGATGGAGGAGGTCGATGGTGGAGATGAACAGTGTCATGTGGAGTCCCATTTTGCGGTACGCCATACCCCTCCCGATGAACATGACCCCCGTTTCGACCGTAGCGCTCCAACACAAGTCTGTTTCCTCTGTTTTGCGGTATGCCACACCGCTACCGATCAACAGGACCCCATTTCGACCGTAGGACGTCCAACAGAAGTCCGTTTCCTCTGTTTTGCGGTATGCCAGACCCCTCCCGATGAACAGGATCCTGTTTCGACCATGGCCAGTCGAACACAAGGCCGTTTCCTCTGTTGTGCGGCACGCCAGGCCTCGTTTCCATCGGCTATTCCGTCCAAGCCCTCCCGATGAACACAACGACGCATTCCGTTCCGACCCAGCCAGTTGGCTCCCCATGAACACGACGATGACGCATTTTCTCCGTTCTGACCCAACCATGTACACGAGCCCTGGCTGTACATATGCGCGAGTAGGTGTTCGAGACCCTGCTCGTATGTATGTACGTGGTCGTATTTTCTTTCTTGCACACTGGCCGATGTATGTACATGTACATGCTACGTGCGCGCCTCTACTACGACACGTGCGCGCCTCTACATCAACCAGTATGTACGTACACGTTCGCGACCAGAATGACAACGCTACGTACGCTTCGATCAGGTGGGTCCCGACTGTCAGGCACTTCCTTGCGTGCGAAGATGTAGCTGGTGGGTCGCAGCAGTCAGGGGGGCGAATTGTTTTTTTGCCTGTAATATGGACGCACTTTCTTGCGTGTGAAGATGTAGCTGGTGGGTCCCAGCAGTCAGGGGGCAAATGTTTTTTTTTCATGAAATACAGTGGCCCGTTCGGTGGGTCCCTGCTCTCAGGTGGAGGAATAATTATTTTGCGTGTAATAAGGAGCCAATTCCTTGCGGCTGCCGTGGACCCAGCTGTCAGCCTATCAACGTACAATACTCTTTTGATGGAAGTCGTTCCTTGACCATGTTGACCACGCTGCACCGAGAGCACCAGGGTGGTGGATGACGGCGAGGCCTAGGAAGGGGACGACGTGGAGCTAGGGAAGATGCGGCAGTGGATGCCCACGCGTAGAGGAGTATGAGGGTTCACTGGTTCGGCTGCGGTGTGAGGCTGCCGTCACCGCAGAATAACAGATGGTGTGGGTGAGTAGAGGGATGGCATGGCCAGCGGTGGGAGTAGTAGGGGGCGGTGAGGCCTCCGCGGCATGACAGCCGGCCACGGGAGGCAGGAGCACGTGGCACGACCACCGCTGGTTTGGGCGGCTGGAGCAAGAAGACCAGAGGTTGAAGAAGCACTACGACCGTTGGATGGACATCGTACGGTCACTGGAGCTAGAATCTTTCATATTGACTAAGTTGACAAAGCCCTCCCTCCCTGTCAACTTTGTTGGCCCACAAGTTAGCCTCCCACTATGGTGGGTCCCATCTAGCGGGGGGGGGGGGTATTCATTTTTTTGTGCGTAATAAGGAGGCACTTCCTTGCGTGCGAATATATAGCTGGTGGGTCCGACCTGTCAATGGGGGGAATGTTTTTTCATGAAATACAAAGGCCCTTCCGGTGGGTCCCAGCTGTCAGGTGGAGGAATCATTATTTTGCACGTAATAAGGAGGCATTTCCTTGCGTGCGGCTGTTGACACAGCTGGCAGCCTCTCCATGCATAGTCTACTTCCGATGGTGTCGTTCGTTGACCATGTTGACCACTGTTGGTGTCAATACCGGCGGATCTCGGGTAGGGGGTCCCGAACTGTGCGTCTAAGGCTAATGGTAACAGGAGACTGGGGACACGATGTTTCCCAGGTTCGGGCCCTCTCGATGGAGGTAATACCCTACTTCCTGCTTGATTGATCTTGATGATAGGAGTATTACAAGAGTTGATCTACCACGAGATCGTAGAGGCTAAACCCTAGGAGCTAGCCTATGATTATGATTGTCCTGTCCTAGGACCAAACCCTCCGGTTTATATAGACACCGGAGGGGGCTAGGGTTACACAGAGTCGGTTACAGAGAAGGAGATCTATAATCCGGATCGCCAAGCTTGCCTTCCACGCGAAGGAGAGTCCCATCCGGACACGGGATGAAGTCTTCAATCTTGTACTTCATAGTCCAACAGTCCGGCAAAAGTATATAGTCCGGCTGTTCGGATACCCCCTTATCCAGGACTCCCTCAGTAGCCCCTGAACCAGGCTTCAATGACGATGAGTCCAACACGCAGATTGTCTTCGGCATTGCAAGGCGGGTTCCATATCTGAATACTTCAAGATAAATTCTGAACACAAGGACCATGTCCGGCTCTGCAAGATAAATTCCATATACCACCGTAGAGAGAATAATAATCCACGAATCTAATCTGATGACAACTCTTTGAAACGTGATATCACGCCATGGTCTGGCTTTTATTCGAACCGTTTTTATAACCATCTACTGCACACATTACGAGGCGGTTCCTTTGGCACGTCTTGTCAAAGCAGAGATCGTGTCCCTCTTATCGTGGGATCCTCATCAATACGGGTATGGGTAATCCAACCACGCCTGTTGGCATGACTCCATGTTTTTAGGCAAGTCCCGAACGGTTATGCCGGGGACGCTTGATATTCTCCCCCTTTATAGCGGGGTCGAGGCCTATCCCTTTATCTCCACGCTTGCGCCTTCCCGCACTTCGAGTTCCAACACCCAAAGCTCAAGCTTAAGCACCTCGGATCTTTGATCATGTCTGGATCCGACCGTCAAGGCCGGTGGATGGCTTCCTCTGTCACAGAGGAGGACATTGCAAAGCTTAGGAAGGCCGGGTATTTGACTGCCGATGTTAAGCACAGGCTTCTCGCTCCTAAGCAGGTTATCCCTACTCTCGAGCCCAACGAGAGCGTCGTATTTGTCTCTCACTTCCTCTGAGGCTTGGGCTTGACTCTTGATCCCTTTGTGAGAGGGCTCATGGTCTATTATGGACTAGATTTTCACGATCTAGCTCCGGATTCCATCTTTCACATCTCGTCGTTTATCGTCGTGTGCGAAGCCTTCCTCCATATCACCCCACACTTTGGCTTATGGCTCAAGACCTTCAATGTGAAGCCGAGGGTGATCGAGGGGCGACATGCAGAGTGCGGAGGCGCCGCAATAAGCAGAAACTCTGATGCCCCATGGCCCGAAGGCTCCTTCCCGGAGGTGTCCGATCTATGGCAACGGAGGTGGTTCTATGTCACAGCTCCCCGGGGCTCAAAGTGGGCGGCCGCCACCACCTTCCGCTCGGGCCTTCCACCTCAATTGGCATTGTGGGCCCATGTAGGACTGGACTGGGGGCCTGCAAATGATGTACCGACGTTGCAGAGCCGCATTCGGGAGCTTCTCGAGAGAGATATTAGTCTTGTCAAAATAATCCAGGTAATGCTAGTTCGGCGGGCCCTGCCATGTAAACGTTGACCTCTCCGGATGTGGGAGTTCGATCCATAAGGTCCGCGAACCATTCAGCACTTCTTCGGCATGACGCCTGAAGGAATGTATCAGTTGTTCCTCGGACCACGAATAAAGTGTCCGGACACCACCGAGGATGCGGGCCTGAGCTGCAACCGCCCAGATACCCAAGTAAGTAACTGTCAGTGTCAAAACCGGCGGATCTTGGGTAGGGGGTCCCGAACTGTGCGTCTAGGCGGATGGTAACAGGAGACAAGGGACACGATGTTTTACCTAGGTTCGGGCCCTCTTGATGGAGGTAAAACCCTACGTCCTACTTGACTAATATTGATGATGTGTGTTACAAGAGTGGATCTACCATGAGATCAAGGAGGCTAAACCCTAGAAGCTAGCCTATGGTATGATTGTTGTTCGTCCTATGGACTAAAGCCATCCGGTTTATATAGACACCGGAGAGGGCTAGGGTTACACAGAGTCGGTTACAATGGTAGGAAATCTATGTCCGTATCGCCAAGCTTGCCTTCCACGCCAAGGAAAGTCCCATCCGGACACGGGACGAAGTCTTCAATCTTGTATCTTCATAGTCTTGGAGTCCGGCCGATCATGATAGTTCGGCTATCCGGACACCCCCTAGTCCGGAACTCCCTCAGTAGCCCCTGAACCAGGCTTCAATGACGACGAGTCCGGCGCGCATGTTGTCTTCGGCATTGCAAGGCGGGTTCTTCCTCCGAATAATTTATAGAAGATTGTGAACACCAGGATAGTGTCCGGCTCTGCAAAAATAAATTCCACGTACCACCGTAGAGAGAATAACATTACACAAGTTCAATCTGCTGACGTATTTTGTGGCGTGACGTCACACCACTACCAAGCCTTTACTCAAATTGTTTTTATTGTACCACCTCAGCGCGTTTAGCGAAGCGGTTTCCTTGGCACGTCTTGTCGAAGCAGAGATCGTGTTCCCCTTATTCCAGGATTCCCATCAATACGGACGTGGGTAACCCAACCGCGCCATTGATTGTGGCGCTTGGGAGATAAGCGAGTTTTCCCAGGCCGGTGGGGACACATGTTTTTGTCCGCCCATATAAGGGGATAAAGATCCAACCCTTTTACCAGCGCCTTCTTCCTCCTTGGCTTATCCATCTCCGTGAACTCGAGCTCCAGCGCCCAAGTCCGCACTTCTCACCTCAACCTTCTCCAACTATGTCCGGAGCGGGAGGAAAGTGGATGGCCTCCTCCGTCACGGAGGGGCAGATCCAGAAGCTGTGCAACGCCGGATATCTGTCCAGTGACATCGTGCATCGGCTCCCCGACGAGGGAGAGCTCATCCCCACCCCCAGGCCTCATGAGAGGGTAGTATTTCTTCTCCATTTCCTCCGCGGACTGGGCTTCCCACTTCATCCCTTTGTCCGGGGGCTCATGTTCTACTACGGCCTAGATTTCCATGATCTGGCCCCGAATTTCATCCTCAACATCTCGGCGTTTATCGTCGTGTGCGAGGCCTTCCTCTGCATCCAGCCCCACTTTGGCTTGTGGCTCAAGACCTTCAGTGTCAAGCCGAAGGTTGTGAAGGGCAGCCAAGCGTAGTACGGAGGCGCCATGGTGGGCAGGATGTCCCACGTTACGTGCTGGAGGCACTTTCATGGAAAACCATTAAAGGGTGGCAATCGGGGTGGTTTTACATCACCGAGCCGCGTGACCCTGATTGGGCAGCGGCCCCGAATTCAGATCCGGCATCCCTACACGGCTCACCTCCTGGAAAGAGAGTGGCCGGATCTGGGGGGATTCGGAGGAGCTGACCGGACTCCAAGCTTGTATCCAGAAGCTGGTGGACAAGAAGCTCAAGCTTGTCAACATAGTCCAGATCATGCTCATCCACCGGATTCTCCCGTGCCAACGACGGGTGAGGGAGTCCCGGACTAGGGGGTGTCCGGATAGCCGAACTATCATCATCGGCCGGACTCCAAGACTATGAAGATACAAGATTGAAGACTTCGTCCTGTGTCCGGATGGGACTTTCCTTGGCGTGGAAGGCAAGCTTGGCGATACAGATATGTAGATCTCCTACTATTGTAACCGACTTTGTGTAACCCTAGACCTCTCCGGTGTCTATATAAACCGGATGGCTTTAGTCCATAGGACGAACAACAATCATACAATAGGCTAGCTTCTAGGGTTTAGCCTCCTTGATCTCGTGGTAGATCCACTCTTGTAACACACATCATCAATATTAATCAAGCAGGACGTAGGGTTTTACCTCCATCAAGAGGGCCCGAACCTGGGTAAAACATCGTGTCCCTTGTCTCCTGTTACCATCCACCTAGACGCACAGTTCGGGACCCCCTACCCGAGATCCGCCGGTTTTGACACCGACATTGGTGCTTTCATTGAGAGTTCCTCCGTGCCGTCACCATCAGGAAGGATGCCTTTTCCCGTCTTTAAAGACGGCACCGTCGTCAAGGGAGCTTTGGCCGCCGGCCAGACTATCCGGCTAGGCGGTTTTCTTATGACCGCCTGTTCGGCCACCGCTCCGACAATGACCTCTCAGGTCATTAAAAGCGATCTTCACGTCAGCTCGGAATTCGCCGAGCAGCTAGATCCGATTGAGCTCTCCTCCGTAAACGAGCTCTTGGATCGCATCGCCGCCCTGGGAGTCGCTACCGACTACGATCAGATTGGGCTTAAAACCGATCTGAGAGAAATTAACTCTCCCCAGGTTACCCACCACGTTGTCGTGGTAGAGGAACAATGCGGCGACTCTTCTTCTATGTTAAAAACCAACTATGTCCGGATTCCCGATCCCTCCATGCCGGATTCCCGCGGAGGGACGGACGCTAATCAAATACTGAACCTAAAGTCAGGCATCGGACCAGATTTGTTGGAAAGCGTCCAGCAAACCAAGCTTCCGAATCCGGAAGCTTCTTGGCCTTTGAGCCTCAGATTGGGCGGGGTTCCGAACTTGATTCCACCCGCCCACCCAAACATAAGCGATCTATCTCAAATACGGCAAGAGCCCGATGAAACAGTACATCATTACTGGGCCAGATTCCTCCTGGTTATGGACAGGATAAAGGACTGCCGTGAAGAAAGCGCGATTTCAATCTTCTGCAACAATTGCACGGACAAGGGAATCATAAACGCCATCAGTCGTCGCGAAGTTACACGCTTCGCCGACCTAGCGACCATTGTACAAAAATACTGCGCGATGGAAAGTGCCTGGAAAACCGAAACTAGGTTTTGGGACAATCCGGCCCTGAATACAACCCCAGTCCGAAATAAAAGGGTGCGTCATACTCAAGCACCTGGGTTAAAAACCAAAAAGCAAAAAACCCCATAAAGGGTACGGAACCGTACTGGAGGGATGGCTCAACGGACCCTGCAAAATCCACAGTACGGAGGGCGCCACTCCAACACATAGCCTTCGAGCATGTTGGATATTACGGCAGGTGGCCAAAAGTGGCGAAGGCTTTTTAGCCCCGGGCAACCAGCCCAGCAGCACCAGTACGGTATTAACAGTCTTCGAGACTTTCGCATCAAATAACATGCGGAAACGAACAATCCGCAGTCTTGCCGAAGTCTACCAAGTAGCAACAACAAATCCATGGAGCGACACGGCTATCACCTTCAATGCCAGCGACGAACCTAAATTCCGAACAGCTAGAGCACCAGCCGCATTGGTCCTCAGTCCGATAGTGGACGGCTTTCGTCTTACCAAGGTACTCATGGATGGCGGCAGCGGATTAAACCTCATCTACGAGGAAACCCTTCAAAAAATGGAAATTGACTGGAGCCGCATTGAGCGAAGCAGCACAACCTTCAGGGGAATAATCCCTAGTCGAGAAGTACGCTGCACAGGAAAAATCACACTAGATGTAGTGTTCGGCTCGCCGGACAATTATAGGTCCGAAGAGGTCACGTTCCAAGTGGCCCCATTCGGCAGCGGATATCACGCTTTGTTAGGGCGAGAGGCATTCACAATCTTCCAAGCTATACCCCATTACGGGTACATGAAGCTCAAAATGCCCGGACCCAATGGAATAATCACTCTCGCCAGTGATCCAGATACAGCACTCCGCGCTGAAAATAAGACAGCCGCACTGGCCCTAGAGGCATTATCCGAAGCCCTAGCGGCAGAGGAATTAACTGCGCTGCGCTCCACGGTGGATAGGGACGATGTGATACTCGATAAGAGGTCCAAGTCCACCTCTTTTAAACCAGCAGACGAAATAGTCAAATTTCAGGTCCATCCAACGGACCCCACAAAGACGGCATCCATTGGGGCACAATTAAATCCTGATGTAGAAGCCGCACTACGAGAATTCCTTCGGGAAAATTGGGACATTTTTGCCTGGCACCCTTCAGACATGCCAGGAATCCCACGCAGGCTGGCAGAGCACAGCCTAAATATCCTAAAAGGATTCAAGCCAGTCAAACAAGCTCTTCGGCGATTTTCCGAACCCAAAAGACAGGCAATGGGAGAGGAGCTAGCCAAACTCTTAGAAGCCGGATTCATCAGAGATATCAAACATCCGGACTGGCTAGCCAACCTGGTAATGGTACCAAAAAAGGACAAATCCTGGCGCCTCTGCGTCGATTTCAAAGACCTTAACAAGGCCTGTCCAAAGGACCCTTTCCCTCTCCCTCGCATCGACCAAATCATCGATGCTACCGCAGGGCACGATTCATTGTGCTTCCTCGATGCATACTCCGGATACCATCAAATCAAGATGGCGGAAAAAGACCAGGCCGCAACGGCATTCATTACTCCATATGGGCCATTCTGCTTCAACACAATGCCCTTCGGACTCAAAAACGCCGGCGCAACATATCAGCGCATGATTCAGACATGTCTGGCTACCCAGATAGGCAAAACAGTAGAGGCATACGTAGACGATGTGGTCGTCAAGACCAAACACGTCGAAACTCTAGTAGACGACTTGAGGGTGACATTTGACAACCTCCGAGCATATGACATTAAGCTCAACCCGGAAAAATGTGTCTTCGGAGTACCAGCCGGAAAGCTTTTGGGCTTCATTGTATCCGGTAGAGGAATTGAAGCAAACCCAGCCAAGATCCGAGCTCTGTCACAATTGGATATCCCAAAAGACCTCAAGCAAATACAAAAACTAACTGGGTGCGTAGCGGCTCTAAGCCGCTTCATCTCCCGTTTGGGAGAAAAGGCTCTGCCCCTCTATCGCCTCCTCCGGCGCACCGAACACTTCGAATGGACGGATGCCGCCACGGCCGGACTCGAAGAAATCAAGGCCATACTGGCAACAAATCCGGTCCTGGCCGCGCCCAACCTGGGCGAACCTATGTTATTATATATCGCAGCAACACATCAAGTTGTCAGCGCGGTACTCGTCGTCGAACGAGAAACAGAAGGGCACAGATTCCCTCTTCAAAAACCAGTGTACTACGTATCCACTGTCTTAACTCCATGCAAGTCCCGGTACCCACATTATCAAAAGATAGCGTATGCGGTGTTCATGGCATCCCGGAAGCTGCGACACTACTTTCAAGAGTGTTCCATAACGGTGGCCTCCGAAGTACCTCTCAACGATATTATAAACAATCGCGACGCAACGGGCAGGATTGCAAAATGGGCCATTGAGCTCTTACCATTTGACATAACCTACAAACCACGGCGAGCTATAAAGTCGCAAGTCCTGGCTGACTTCGTCGCCGAATGGACCGAAGCCGAACTCCCTAAAGAGTACGGCGCGTACTCCAATTGGATCATGCATTTCGACGGATCCAAAATGTTGGCTGGCTTGGGGGCTGGCGTCGTCTTGACGTCCCCAACTGGAGACACAGTCCAATACGTACTTCAAATAATGTACATGGACTCCAACAACGCAGCCGAATACGAGGCCCTTCTACACGGCCTCCGGATGGCAATCTCCATGGGCATTCAACGCCTAGAGGTGCGCGGGGATTCAAACCTCGCAATATCCCAAGTAAATGGAGACTTTGACGCCAAAGATCCGAAAATGGCAGCTTACCGCAACGCCGTCCTAAAAATGTCAGCTCGGTTCGAAGGACTCGAATTCCATCATGTAGCCCGGGATAATAACCAGGCAGCAGACGTGTTAGCACGCATCGGCGCAAAACGTGACGCCGTCCCTCCAAACATCTTCCTGGAACGGCTCTTTAAGCCATCCGTATTATGGGAAGAGGAGTCCGGAAATAACAATCCGGAGCCAGCTGCATCACCTAACTCAGACAATTCTGACACAATCGGCGGCTCAGCCAATGAAATAACACCTTCAGCCCACGAAATAATGGCAGTAATTGCCCCGTGGACGGAACCATTCCTAGCCTACTTAATTAGGCAGGAACTTCCCGAAGACCAAAATGAGGCCCGCTGCATAGTTCGGCGATCTAAAGCCTACAAGGTCCATGAGGGAGAACTTTATAAGAAAAGCACAACCGGAGTCCTTCAAAGGTGTATCTCCGAAGAGGAAGGGCGAAATCTCCTGGCTGAAATTCACGCCGGACTCGGCGGGCACCACGCCGCAGCCCGGGCCCTTGTAGGCAAGGCCTTCCGTACAGGATTTTATTGGCCAACAGCCCGGGCAGATGCTCAGGACTTAGTCCAACGATGCGTCGGTTGCCAGCTCTTTGCTAATCAGAGCCACATGCCACCCACCGCCCTCAAAACTATACCCATCACCTGGCCGTTCGCGGTCTGGGGGCTTGACATGGTTGGACCCCTTAAAGGGGGAACCCACAAGCACAAATACTTATTGGTCATGGTGGACAAATTCACCAAATGGATTGAAGCCAAGCCGGTTAAAACGGCAGAATCCGGACCTGTGATAGACTTCATATCCGGGGTAGTACACCGTTTTGGCGTCCCCCACAGCATCATCACTGATAACGGCACGAATTTCACGGCCGACGAGGTTAAACTCTGGTGCAAAAACATGGGCATCAAGCTCGACTACGCTTCAGTCTATCACCCCCAAACTAACGGTCAAGTCGAGCGAGCAAATGGTCTAATCATGAGCGGCATCAAACCCAGACTAGTGCGGTCCCTCAAGGAATCTAACACGCACTGGGTAGAGGAGCTCGACTCCGTACTCTGGGGGCTGCGGACCACGCCAAACCGAACTACCGGATTCACACCATTTTTTATGGTGTACGGCGCAGAGGCAGTTCTGCCCTGCGATATAATTCATGACTCACCTCGCGTGCGCATGTACGAAGAAAGAGAAGCCGAGCTGGATCGGCAGGACAGTTTGGACGCCTTAGAGGAGGAGCGGGACGTGGCAAAAGCTCGTTCCGCATTTTATCAACAGCAGGCTCGAAGATATCAAAGCAGAGAAGTACGGGCCAAAGCTTACAATGTTGGCGAACTTGTTCTACGCCTGCCGGACAAGAAAAAGGACAAACTTAAGCCCAAGTGGGAAGGTCCCTTCATCATCGACCAAGTCCTGACCGGCGGAGCATACCGTCTACGTAACGCATCTGACAACCGACTCGAGCCGAACCCATGGAACGCAGCCCGTCTCCGAAGATTCTACGCCTAACGCCGGACTCAGAGTTCGTCTCACTCCTCCGTCCACCTTTTTACATTTTCACTGTCTCTTGTCCCCCTCCTTCTTCCCACTTTTTTTTCAATACCTTTGATAGGCTGATTTGCGCATTGTTCGCACACACTTGATGTGCTCCTAGCACTCATTATACCTGGGGGCTTCTTTAACAGAAGCTTATTTATACGGGCTTCATGCCCAACACATGTGTCATACTTCCGCATGTACCTTTTATTCACCATTATATGCATCGATATGACTTAAGTTTTGGCCAAGCTGGGTTGCCTGGCTCCTGTGCTTACCCCTACGTTCCCGATTGTTCGGCTAGGAGGTAAAGGGAGCACCTCTGCGATTGTTACTGCCGGGTCAGCCGGATGTGTACCTCAGACTGGGTGAAGCCGAAAGCTAGCGTTCTTAAGAGAATATTCGGTCGGTGACTTGAAAGATGATTTATTACTTACTTATTTATTTGCCCCCAGATGCTTTTTCTGCTATTTTCGCAGTCCGGACATGCACTTTAGGGCATGCCTCCCAGGGAAAGGAACCCTTAACGGAACTATTCTCCCTGGAAGATGTTTCTTACTAACCATGTAATATAACATAGCTAGTTGGGCACTTGTCTGATAAAGCAATTATGACCCCGACGCCTTGTCTCCACGCATGCCCCGGTTCTTCTATAACCGTAAGGGTATTCGGACACACTCCGGACTGTTGGGTCCCGAGGTTGAAGCGAAAAGGTCCGCAAAGACAAACGATCTACAATCCGGCTAGAAGGCATTTTACATGTCATTTCAAATTACATCGTCAAACTGACTGATTGTACTCCTCTTCAATCCCATCTAACAGGCTGTCTAATTTACAGTCCTGTTGGGAATATTTCGCGGCCAGTTCTACTTGGCCGTACATCAAGCTCACAGGGATCTCCTTCCCATCAGGCCCCGCAGGTCCGACCTCGGCCATGTGGTTTGGGTCAGCCTTCGGGTACCGCGTCTTCACCATGGCCCAGGCCTCCCTGGCGCCTTGACGGCAGGCCGATATCTTCCACAGACGGAGGCGTCGCCGTGCTCCCTGAAGCTTCTCAGCAAGCCCTCCAAGGCCCTCGGGTAGGGAGACGGAAGGCCATAAAGCCTGAACGACGCCACTCATCGCCTGCCGAACACGTTCGAGCAGTTGCACCAGCTCGGGAAGTTGGTCACCCGTTGAACCAGGCATTTCCTCCGCAGGGCGACCTGTGAGCACACCTAAAGACACATTTCTGTCAATCGACTTCCTCGCCGAATTCTTCTTTTCAAAGGAATTTGCTCAAGCACTTACTATAAATGCCGCGACGAAGCCGCTGATTCTCCTTCACGGAGCCAGACAGCTGGGCCCGAACACCTTTCAGCTCTTCTCCTAGCTGGGTGTGGGCATCTTGGAGCTTGTTTCTCTCCTGCTGCACCTTCATAAGCACCCTCTCGCCGGCCTTTAGCTGACGCAGTAGCTGTTGCTTGTCCGGATCTAGTCCGGCGCCCTCTGCAATATTATTGTCAGATTTACGCACACGCCGCACTTTGTTAACTACTTCTATTTTCGAAGCATGTATTACCAGCGGGGGTCTCTGTGGCTCCCCATGTGGTGGCTAGTGCGGCCTCAAGTTGGGCCTTGCACTCTTGGAGCTCCTGGGACAGGTGGGTATTCTTCTCCGTAAGATCCTGCATAATAAATGATCCTTAAATCAGTTATTTTAACTATTTTAAGTCTCGGGGGCTACTAGCATATATAACTATTAAAATTACTTACCCGTATGTCATTCACATACTGCTCCGTGGCTCTGGTTAAACCATCTTGAGCAGCACGGAGGTGCGGGTTTCCCGCATCAAAGGCACTCAACGCCTCCGGGGAGAAACACGCGTCACGAAGAACTGTCCGGCGACGCCTGTGATTCATGGCGCTCTCCACCTCAGACCGGGTGGCGGACAGCCTGTCGGCATCCTCCGTCGGAGGAGCATCCGGCTCTTGCCTTGTGTTCGCCTCCACTTCCGGACCACGCGATGGAGCGTGGCTGGCGGAGGCTTGAAGGGCAACCTCTCCGGACACTGTCCGGTGAGCGCTCTTTCTCCTGGAAAAAGTTATGAGCATTAATATACCTCATAGGGATCCTTCCCTTAAAAACAACGGTGCGCCATACCGTTGCGGCGACGTTTCGATTCGCGTCGCACTCCTCTTCCGCCTGCTGGGCCGAACTGACCCTTGCTGGTCAGCCGCCGCAGGTTCGGCTTCCCGCCTTAAAGGCACCTCCTGCGATGCACCATCAGTATAGGATGGTCAGAATTGAGCATGGATCAAATGATGGTGTCAAGACCTCGGTCGTAGTCTCCTGGGAGGCCGGAATCAAACCGGGGTAGTCAGCCGTAATGGCGACTAGGGCATTGTCCATGCTAAGTTGGTGGAACACCCCGTCAATCAGCTCCACCTTTATGTCCGGATCCTCTTCGGAGGTCGGATCAAGGGATCGTTCCGGATCCTCGGGCTGTGGAGTTAGGCTTCGTATGCCCTCCACGTCCCGGCGCAGCTCCTGCGTCGAAATCACAAAGTAAAATACTTGACTTTGGAAGTATGGATCGGGTAGATAAATGTCCGCTTACCCAGCTCCGAGGGTTATTCATGGAGAATCCGTTCAATGGATTCGTGCGGAGAAAGTCCTCCTCCTCCCCCTTGTACAAGCCGGACAGGATCTTTGCCAGATCGGCTGCCGAGCCCGGCCCTCTGCGGCCATGACGGGTGGCGTCGTCTTCCCCGTTGAAATCCCACATAGGGTGGCCCCTATATTGGAGTGGCTGCACCCCTCGCATAATGCACGTGGCCATGATTCCAATCATGGTCAATCCGGAGTGGGCCAGTAACCTAATCCGGCCCATCAGATAATGGACGCTCCTATCATCCTCCCGTTGAGGGCTCCGCGGGCGCCAACTCAGGCGTTTCTTCAAGGGAGCATTGCTGAACTCCGGGAGGCCGATCCGAACTGGATCCGGCAGAGGGGCGTCCTCCATGTAGAACCATTCCGAAGGCCAGTCTTCGGACGCCTTCTTCGGGGTGCCGGATAGATATCCGGTCCCGGCAATGCGCCATATTTCGGCTCCGCCCACTTGATATATCGACCCCTCATAAGAACGGGGTACAAGGCAAAACAATCTCTTCCACAGCGCAAAATGGGGCTCGATGCCCAGGAACAGCTCGCAAAGAGCTACAAAGCCCGCGATGTGCAAAATGGAGGCAGGTGTGAGGTGGTGAAGCTGGAGTCCGTAGAACTCCAGGAGCCCCCGGAGAAACGGATGTATGGGAAATCCGAGTCCCCCTTATTAGATAAGGGACGAAGCATACCCGCTCTCCTTTGGAAGGGTTGGGGACGCTCTCCGCCTGCTTTCCACCCTTGAAGGTGGCCAGTCCGGCTCGAACCGGAACCATGAAAGCTGGGGGAAGATATCCCTCGGTTTGGAGCGCCACTAGCTCGCTGTGTGGAACTGAGCATCTCCCCCAATCTCCTGGCTTAGGGCTGGGAGCGCGAGAGGAGGAGCCGCGTCGACTATCCATGATGGAATGGATTTTTGTCAGAAGCGCTTCGATGAGAACTTGCGAATGGAGGATGGTGTGAGCTGGATCTAGATCCTCGCCTCTCTTATAGGCGGCTCGTTCGCACGGCTAGGGGGTAAAATGTAAAAATACCCTAGCTTTTCGCATTCATACGACACGTGGAAGAAGGCCATTATTGGGCGTAGAAGCCAAGGAGCGCAACATTTATAAGGAAGCCGGACACTATTCGACAGGAACATGAAGTTTGAAGGAGAACCCGCCTTGCAACGCCGAAGACAATATACGCGCCGGACTCGTCGTCGCTGAAGCCCGGTTCGGGGGCTACTGAGGGAGTCCCAGACTAGGGGGTGTCCGGATAGCCGAACTATCATCATCGGCCGGACTCCAAGACTATGAAGATACAAGATTGAAGACTTCGTCCCGTGTCCGGATGGGACTTTCCTTGGCGTGGAAGGCAAGCTTGGCGATACGGATATGTAGATCTCCTACTATTGTAACTGACTTTGTGTAACCCTAGCCCTCTCCGGTGTCTATATAAACCGGATGGCTTTAGTCCATAGGACGAACAACAATCATACCATAGGCTAGCTTCTAGGGTTTAGCCTCCTTGATCTCGTGGTAGATCTACTCTTGTAACACACATCATCAATATTAATCAAGCAGGACATAGGGTTTTACCTGCATCAAGAGGGCCCGAACCTGGGTAAAACATCGTGTCCCTTGTCTCCTGTTACCATCCGCCTAGACGCACAGTTCGGGACCCCCTACCCGAGATCCGCCGGTTTTGACACCGACAACGGGGCTTCAACATGTGGGAGTTCGATCCGGCGCAGCACCAGACTCTGAGCGGGCTCTTCAACACTACGTACGAAGATGTCTGGAAGGTGCTGTTCAAAGGCGCTGAGGCTCCCGCATCCGCTACCGAAGATCACGGATTCCGCTCGCAGCGTCCAGCTGACGAGGTAAGTGATTTCGCCACTTGTTTTCCATAGTTTGACTCTATGCGGGATCTAAACTCCCTTTACCTTTGACAGGACTGGCTGGCGAAGGCCGAGCGGACTATCTGTCCGGCCCCATTGCCAGAGGACCCAGCGGACGCCCGCCTAACGGGGCTGCTGGCTCCGGCACCCCACGTGGTGCCGGAGAAGAAGGCCAAGAAGAAGGCCACGGGGACTCAGAAGAGTTCCCGTTTTCAGGTGCTATCGGACGATGAATCCGAGGCCGACTCCTCCCACCAAGGCGAGGAGGAGAAGAAGAAAGCCTCTCCCCCGGCGGGGGGAGGGAAGAAAAGGAAGGCCTCCCCAACAAGGGAGGCCGAAGGGTCCAAGAAGGGAAAAACTCTTCCCCCGGACTGCTCCGCCAACGCCAGTGACGACGACGAGGACTGGCCTCCAAGGGCCAAGCCCCTGGCGAGATCGTAAGTATCCGGACTCCCGAATAACTTCAAGGTTTTTCTTTTCGCCACATAATGTCTTTCTAATGCCGCATACAACCCTGCAGTCCGCCTAAGGATGATCTTCCCGCTTCGTCGAGCGGGTCCTTAGGTGCGTCGGATATGGATTCTCTTCCGACTGCCTCCACCCCCCGTGACGCGGACGATGCCGAGGTGGGATCCCAGGAAGGGACCCACCAGGAGGAGAGGGCCCCGGAGGTGTCGCAGGACAACCTCCCGGACTTTGCACCGGACTCGGCCCCGGAACCCACAGTGGCTCCGGAGTCCGACGGGCGACCCCTTCGCAAGAAGGGCAAGACCGTGACACTGGCAGCCTCCGTCCAACCGGAGGCGCCGGATAGCTTGCTGGAGGCGCTCAATGGCGCCTCCATCGAAGAGGAACACCGCACCGTTATGAGTGCGGTGATTCAGAAGGTTCAGCTCGCCAAGAGCGGGCTGACCGAAGCCTGCAGCAGCCTTCTAACAGGCTTTGAGGTAAGAATTTCAATATGTATAGAACGGTACCGCATAGAAAGTAGCCCCTGATGCTCGGTTTGGTGTTTGGAAAGAAAAGCCGGACTGAGGATCTAAAAAGATATACGCAGGAGTCATAATAAATATGTCAATATGGGATTGCAGGCTGCGCTGCTGACCTCTGCCGCACTGACTGCGGAGGTCAATACTTTGAAGGAAAACCTCGAGCGGTCCGAGAACGAGCTCGGCCGTGCCAAGAAGCAGCTCGAGGACAAGGAAGGTGAGTAACACCTTATTAAAATTGTACCTTACAGAAAAGGATTTTGGTTGCAAAAGAATGACAAGGATAACGTGGGTATTGCAGGGGCCACTAACGAGGTGGCGACCCTGAAAGAGGCGGTGGCCGCGGCCGAACGCAATGCGGCCGCGGAGCGCACCGAGCGAGAGAAGCAGGAGGCGCGGGTGGCGGAGGTACAGCAAGAGCTCCAGGATCTCGTGAAAAAACATGAGAGCCTGGAGCGTGACTCGAAGACTCGAGAGTCTGAGCTTGCAACGGCTCTTGAGAGTGCCAAAGCCGCTAAGGCCGAAGCCTACAAGGCCCTCCAGGAGATTGAGGCGGTGAAGAAAATAGCAGCGGGTAAGGCATTTTTCATGCAAAGTAAGCATGTGAGTGTTAATTACCTGTTGCTTACCCGAATTCGGAGCTCTCCAGGAGCGTTCGCAGATCTTCCTCGCAGCGTGTCCGATGCTGCCGCATTCTACCGGGCCGAGGAGGGGAGCTCGACGGAGAAGGTCTTCTGGTCTCAGTATGCTGAGGCCGGACATCCGGTGCCCCTTAGCGACCAGCTGAAGCAGCTGGTCGAGCTCCACAAGGCGGCCGAACAGGCCATGAAGGGCCTCATAGTTCGGCTGTGGCCTAAGGAGGCCATGCCTGGGAGCTACTTCGGCCTGGTGCGGCGGCTGGTGGATGCGTGCCCGTGGGTTGAAGTCATCAAGCACTCCGCCTGTATTGAGGGTGCCCGTCGGGCCCTTGCCCGCGCAAAGGTGCACTGGGGCAAGATGGATGCCCAGAAGCTTGTGACGGACCCGCCACCAGAGGGCAAGGAGCATCGCACGCCCGAGATGTATTATAAGAGTGTGCTGAAGGGCGCCCGCACTATTGCGGGTGAGTGCTCCAAAGATGTAATTTTTGAGTAGACTCGCATTTTGTTATCCTGTGCGCTGAAAACTTAGTTCATATGCGCTAAGCAACGCTTGTTAATTTAAAATATTACCTTCTGTGCGGCTGTTTATCAAATCTGAGAGATGGCAAGTCGTCGGCTTCAGCCCCCATGTCACGAGTGCTGGGGTGTTCGGGATAAACTTGAGCACTCTTGTTCCCATTTTTGGGTCCATCTAGGGAGGCGCTCAACACAGCGAACAAGGCAACCGGACTTATAATGTTTGAACACTCTCACTTAGCCGTAGAATTCTATAATTTTAAATTTCGGCGAAGCCCCTAGTCTTCGGAAGGCCGAATTTGGGGCGCTATCCATGCCTGGGCCGGACAGGATCCGGCTCCTCGCTCTAAGAAGCATAAGTCTTTAAGGACTCGCAAAAACCTCTCGAACAGCGACCGGCTCTCGCCTCATCATGACGGTCAGTTTTAGCTTTCTCCACTGAGGCGTTAACCCAGCTCAATTGGGGCGCAATCGCAGTGGTTCTCCCAGTGCTACCTTAGCCGATACAACGGAACGTAAGGTACCAAAACATGGGAGCCAGGCAAACCCAACTATTGACCCAAGACATGATTCGGAGCCGATGCATATAATGCTATAAGTTCGGGGTGCCTCACTTGTGAAAGTGTTCGGACTTATCACACCATGATGCAGGAAACATAAGCCCTTGGTGTGTTTTAACCGTACCAAAGTGTACGGATGCGACATGTCGTAAATGAACATATGTATTAAAAAGAAATGCAATTATAAGCAAAAAAGGTGCTGCATTGTTTTATTCAATAAGTGCTGCAGAACGATACAAATGGTGCGATAAGCAAGGGATGGGACTGTTAAACATGTCCCCCTCCAGGGGTAGGCTGCGGATTGGTGTATAAAAATGCTCGTAATGGAGACCACATGTATATTCGTTGTAGCCTTTATCCTTCCCTGGCTGTTGCATCGTGAGTTCGGCAGGTCTGCTGCCGGACATGGCCTCGGACGAACGGAGTCCTGTGGGTAAAAAATAGAAGGTAAAGAGAGAAAAAAAAGAACGACACACTTGAGAGCCCCTGGTGTGGTTGAGCCGCAGTCTGGGCTTATCGTGGTCGTGCCCCTCTCCCCATGCCGATGGTATCTTCAGAGCGTAATGGTGTACGCGAAGGACCTGTTTTGACGTTTTGCAGGGGCTGGGGTTGGGGCCGCACTGCTACGCATGCTCGGAACATGCTAGGTGGTCTTGTTGTATGTTACTCCGGGCGCGTTTAGCTATGTCCGGCCGCTTAATGTCCGGACTCGAGAATTGCCTTAAGAGGCTGCATTGTACTTCTGCCGCGAGAGCCGCTGTATGTTCCTCCGTTCGGAGAGAACGTTCAGTGTTTCCGTTGACCGTGATGACTCCTCGAGGGCCTGGCATCTTGAGCTTGAGGTATGCATAGTGCGGCACCGCGTTGAACTTTGCAAACGCGGTACGTCCGAGCAAGGCATGATAGCCGCTGCGGAAAGGGACTATGTCGAAGATTAACTCCTCGCTTCGGAAGTTATCCGGGGATCCGAAGACCACTTCCAGTGTGACTGAGCCTGTACAATTGGCTTCTACACCTGGTATGACGCCTTTAAAGGTCGTCTTGGTAGGTTTAATCCTTGAGGGGTCTATGCCCATTTTGCGCACTGTATCCTGATAAAGCAGGTTCAGGCTGCTACCACCGTCCATCAGGACTCTGGTGAGGTGCAATCCATCGACGATTGGGTCTAAGACCAATGCGGCGAATCCGCCGTGGCGGATGCTGGTGGGGTGGTCCCTTCGGTCAAAAGTGATCGGGCAGGAGGACCATGGATTGAACTTCGGGGCAACTGGCTCCATCGCGTATACATCCCTGAGTGCACGCTTCCGCTCCCTTTTGGGTATGTGCGTTGCGTATATCATGTTCACCGTCCGCACCTGTGGGGGGAAACCCTTCTGTCCTCTATTGTTCGGCGGTCGGGTCTCTTCCTCGTCATCGCTATGCAGCCCCTTGTCATTGTTTTCGGCAATTAACTTGCCTGCCTGCTTGAATACCCAACAGTCCCTATTGGTGTGGTTAGCTGGCTTTTCGGGGGTGCCGTGTATCTGGCACAGGCGGTCGAGTATTCGGTCCAAATTGGACGGACCCGGAGTAGTTCTTTTGAATGGCTTTTTCCGCTGACCGGGTTTAGAGCCTCTGAATCCGGCATTGACTGCCGCATCCTCACTATTGTCGCCGTTGATGCGGCGCTTGTTTTTGTTACGACGCGACCTGCCATTTCGGTCCTTGAAATCCAGACTGCCAGAATGTTTGCTGAGGTTGTTGCTGCATGCTAGCCAGCTATCCTCACCCGCGCAGAAGCGGGTCATGAGTGATGTGAGGGCTGCCATGGATTTCGGCTTTTCCTGTCCCAGGTGCCGGGCAAGCCACTCGTCGCGGATGTTATGCTTGAAGGCCGCGAGGGCCTCCGCATCCGGACAATCGATGATTTGGTTTTTCTTGGTTAAGAAACGTGTCCAAAATTGTTTGGCCGATTCGTCTGGCTGCTGAATTATGTGGCTTAGGTCATCAGCGTCTGGTGGTCGCACATACGTGCCTTGGAAGTTATCGAGGAATGCGGCTTCCAGGTCTTCCCAACTCCCAATTGACTCTGCTGGCAAGCTGTTAAGCCAATGCCGGGCTGGTCCTTTAAGCTTGAGGGGGAGATATTTGATGGCGTGAAGATCATCACCGCGGGCCATGTGGATGTGAAGAAGATAGTCTTCGATCCAAACCGCGGGGTCTGTTGTGCCATCGTAAGATTCGATATTCACGGGTTTAAACCCTTCGGGGATTTGATGATCCATTACTTCATCTGTGAAGCATAGTGGGTGTGCGGCGCCTCTGTACTGGGCGATATCACGACGGAGCTCAAAAGAGCTTTGTCTGTTTTGTTCGGCCCGGCCGGACTTACTGTGTCCGGCGCGACGGTTGTCGTCACGTACCGTGGGGCGCCCACGCGATCCATAGATCGATCTTTATTGTCTTGCCTTATCCTCCAATATATCTCGCAAGTCCGGAGCGTTCCCCTGTGGCCTTGTGCTTTTCGAGCGATGCCGGGGTACGGGTCTAGTGAAGGGCCTAGAGGCCTCTCTGTCGCGACCACGGGGTGGTCGGTCAGCCGTATTGTCTCCTGGTGATGCGGGTTCATACGCTTCCTCCTCTAATCGGGGGAGCAGCTTGCGTTTAGGGTAGCTTTTGGAGGGGCGTTCGAGCTCATGCTCTTCGGCCGCGAGGACTTCAGTCCATCTGTCGGCTAGCAGATCTTGATCAGCTCTAAGCTGTTGCTGCTTTTTCATGAGACTGTTCGCCGTGGCCATAAGCCTGCGTTTAAAACGCTCTTGTTCGACGGGATCCTCAGGCACGACGAATTCATCGTCGTCTAGGCTTGCTTCGTCTCCAGAGGGAGGCATATAATCCTCTACCTCTTCTTCTGCCGCTCTCTCATGAGGGCTGGCGTCTCCATCCTCTTGCGCTGGGTCTTGCTGGAGTGGGTTGTCTTTGGCACTGTCCGGTGTATTATTATCTCCGGTGCCAGAATCTTCATTCTTGCTGTGGCGGGATTTAGAGCGGCGCCGCTGACGCCGGCGCTTGGGCTGTTTCTTGGAGGGGTCATCCTCCTCTATTCCTTCGCCATTCCCATCTTTTGGGATATCCACCATGTATATGTCATATGATGAGGTGGCTTTCCAGTGCTCGGTCGGCGCTGGTTCTTGGTCGTCTCCGGCATCGTCGTCCTTACCGTCGATGTCTTCGGAGTCGTAGTCTAGCATGTCGGTTAGATCGTCGACAGCGGCTACCAAGTGGGTGGTGGGTGGGCTTTGAATTTCTTCATCGTCCGCATCCCAGCCATCCTGACCGTAGTCCGGCCAGGGCTCTCCTGATAACGAGAGATTTTTTAGCGAACTCAAGATGTCGCCGAAAGGTGAGTGTTGAAAGATGTCCGCTGCGGTGAACTCCATGATCGGCGCCCAATCAGATTCGATCGGAGGGGGCGCGGGGGGTTCGGAGTCCGGCGAGGAGTCCGGCACCTCGGAGTCACGAGCTTTATGAGGGACAAGGTCAGTGTTCGACTCTATCGCCGTAGAGGTGGCAGCCTCCGAGGCGGTGTCTAGCCATCCATCCTCGATCTGCGCAGCCGGCTCCGAATTGAAGATCGGAGCGGGTTCGAGTGCGGCCTCCAGGGTACTGCCCGGCTGCAGAGCTAAATCATGCTCGCCGTGACAGTGCGGCACGCTCGGCTGTGGCTCGAATCCATCGAAGGTCAAGTCCCTGCGGCTGTCCGCTGTGATGTTTAAACTTCCAAATCTGACCTGACGGCCAGGGGCGTAGCTTTCGATCTGCTCCAGACGGCCAAGCGAATTGGCCCACAGTGCGAAGCCGCCGAATACGAAGATCTATCCGGGGAGAAAGGTTTCACCCTGGACTGCATCGTTGATGATGGTCGAAGAATCCATCGAGCCTATTGGTGACGACACAGAGGAACTCTCAATGAAAGCACCAATGCCGGTGTCAAAACCGGCGGATCTCGGGTAGGGGGTCCCGAACTGTACGTCTAGGCGGATGGTAACAGGAGACAAGGGACATGATGTTTTACCCAGGTTCGGGCCCTCTTGATGGAGGTAAAACCCTACGTCCTGCTTGATTAATATTGATGATGTGTGTTACAAGAGTGGATCTACCACGAGATCAAGGAGGCTAAACCCTAGAAGCTAGCCTATGGTATGATTGTTGTTCGTCCTATGGACTAAAGCCATCGGGTTTATATAGACACCGGAGAGGGCTAGGGTTACACGGAGTCGGTTACAATGGTAGGAAATCTACATATCCGTATTGCCAAGCTTGCCTTCCGCGCCAAGGAAAGTCCAATCTAGACACGGGACGAAGTCTTCAATCTTGTATCTTCATAGTCTTGGAGTCCGGCCAATCATGATAGTTCGGCTATCCAGACACCCCTAGTCCGGAACTCCCTCAGTAACCCTGTGAGCGAACACCTCGTTTATATTTGTCATAACATTGTTCTAAAAAATTGTCCGCGACCAGGATTAGCTCAGTAAGGCAGAGAGAATCAGGTGTCCGGCCCCGCTTCCCGAAGGCTCACCCGGTCCGGCAATAGCCAGGATGCTTAAACGGGCGCTAAGTCAAGTGCCATCGGAGAAAGATGAAGGGAAGAGTGGAGAACCAAGAGTGAGCTTCACACATTGTGCATCCGAACCGGGGGAATTAATGTCTCCACCGAGGAGGTGAATCGGGGAGGTGAATCTAAGGTTTCCTCCCCCCGCAGGAAGAAGAGGGCCGCCTCCGAAGGCTTGGAAACGGAGGCACCTAAACAAGGGAAGAAAACTTCACCAAAGGGCCCTGCCCCGAAGGGCGTTCTTACCGCACCGTGCCCGCTAACGGGCCAGCCCTCCACCGAGCTGTAAGTTAATAACAAGAAGCTTATTGCTTTTTCCTCTGAGAGTAATAACCAGGACTTATTTTTTGCAGTCCGGCTACCAGTTCGTCTCAACAGGGTTCGTCCTCGGGGGATCTTCTTCCAGAGATGATGGAGAGTGAAACCCCACCCGCCTCTCCACCCCATGGGGCAGGCGACCTTGAGTTGTCGTCACGGAGGAGTCCAGATCCACTGAGGCCAGAAGCTAACACTTCAGCCATCCCGAGCCCAGCGCGTTCGGCTCCTGTGGAGGGCGATGAGAAGGGTCCAGGAGAGTCCGGCGCCCGACCGAACATACTGACGGGCCTCCTGGAGTCCGCTTCTCTCTCGGAGGATCACCATACGCTAATGGGTATGGTGTTGGAGAAAATTTCCTCCGCCACAAGCGGGTTAAATGAAGCTTTTAGGAGCTTGCTCAAAGGCTTTGAGGTAAGCAATAAAATACGCAGTTTTTCGTTGCACCGCACGCGATAGATGTGCTCTGTATATATAGTAGCCCCTGAGACTGTGGTTGTCAGCCCATGGCGGCAAACGGAGGATCACACTCCCAGGTAATCATCGCACTTGCATTGATGTGTAGCTTGCAAAGGGTCCGGTGATAGACTAGACCGCTGAATTCACCGAATTGAGGCGACAGATTGACGTGGTGGATGCCGACATCATGCTTGTAAACAAGCGATTTGATGAGTCGCAGAGTATGCGCTCTTATTTCCTTATCTATTTAGGAAATTGTAAGAAGGTTGTAATATTAATATGATGTAATGTGGCTGCAAGCGGAGCTGCTGCCATTGAGGCCCTGAGGGCGGAACTTTCCCTAGCCAAGGAACAAGCCCGGGTTAGCAATGCGGCTGCCCTAAAGGCAGTCGAAGACTTGAAAGCCGAACAGGCTGCTCATATCCAAAGCGAAGAAAAGATAGCCGAGATAGCTGTGGAGCTGAGGGACGCCGCCAGACGTTATGAGCTTCTCATAGAAGCAGAATCGAGCAAAGGTAGCTGACCTGAAGAAGGCGCTGGATTCGGCTAAGGAGATGCGTTCTGACATTAGAGACGCGCGGGAGGAACTTCAACAAGCCAGAGAAATCGCGGCGGGAAACCCCTATTTGTTGTGGATGAAGTTCTTAGATCCAAAGTGTGCTCCTTTGGATCAACTTTGGAGCGCTGCAGATGATTATGCGGACTTGGCGAAGAGTACGGCTAATGCGACCAAGTTATTCAAGGATCATAAAGATAATGAAATAGAAAGGCTATTCTGGTCGCAATTTAACGCTCCAACGCGCTCATTGCCATTGAGTGAGAAGATGGCCGCTATAGCCGAGCTCCATAGTTTGTCCGGTCTTGCAATGAGGTCTGTAATAGACCATCTATGGCCGAAAGGACCGAGGCCGGACAATTACTTTGGTTTAGTGCAGCAACTATTTGGCGCCAGAGCGTGAATAGATGCCGTGAAGAGGTCGGCGTGCATAGAGGGTGCGCGGATGGCTCTTGCCCGTGTGAAGACATATTGGGCGGATATGGAGGCCACCAGCATTGCAACCCAGGGTCCAGCAGGAAGCCAAGACCCAACCGAGCACTATTTTGAGTAGGTCATAGAAGGTGCCCGTAGAATAGAGGCTCAATGCTCGAAGAATGTCATGTTCGAGTGACAAGTCTATTGATTGTAAATAATTATGTGTTAATTATAGAGGCTGTTTTTTATACTTTTGCCTGAAAGTATTATAATGTCTCCTGTGTGGCTGTTTATGTATGCATATAACATGAAAGTTAGCAGTCGTTGGCTTTAGCCCCCACGCATATAATGCGGGGGTGTTTGAAAAAAATATGCGTAAACACACTTGATCCAACATCCTGGTCCATTAAGGAGGTGATAGCACGTCGAACCAGGCAACCGGACTATATAGCTGTAACACTTTCACTTAGCCATAGGAGTTGAAAGGTGGGGCTACTATGTAGCCCCTGGTACTTCCGCGTGCATCCGGATACGGTGAGCATACTTGACCGGGAAACCGGTCCTTCATTGATGCAGAGGAATCCTATAGATTCCGATGAGTCCTCGAGTGGTTGACCAGTCCCTCGCTGTATCATGACAGTCAGTTTTCGGCTTTCTCTACTGAGGTGCTCATCCGGAATAACCAGGGCACAATCGCAGTAGTTCTCCTTTGGCCGCCTTAGACGACAGAATGAAACATAAGGCGGCAAACCCAGGAGCCGAGCTAACCCAACATTTGACCAAAGACATGATTCGGAGCTAATGCATATGAGGCCAAACTCGCGACGCCGAACACTCCCGAAGGTATTCAGACTTTATAACATATACTGGGCTGAATAACGCCCTTGACCCTATAATTCCATGTACGTGCATTGAGCTGTAGTGGCAAAAAGCCTATAACGCCAGTGTCCCTTGTGGGTGTATGAAATACCCATGGGATGTCAAGAACAAAAGATAGTAAAGAAGGTTTACACAGGGGCTTAATCTAAAGATAAACCTTTGAGTGGGCCCCTGCTGCACGTCCGCGCCTTTGTCTTCGTTGTGCCGTATCCTGGAAGGGTGTCGCACAAGTAGTGTGTGTAAAAACGAAAACTCATACAGAGGAGTAAGCGTGCGGGAAGTTGGTTATTCTCATTGGATATTAGCAATATGAGATATTGGCCTATTGATAAGGCAAGTCGAATTGTGGGCTTTATTATGTGTTGACAGCCCCTAGTACCATTTATGGCAATATATGTATAGCACCCAGCCGGGGTATATCCGGGCTATTGTTGATGGTGGTGTACCGGACTCATCTAGCCGTGTCCATGGTCTGAACGAACGATCATGCGTTCTAGTGGGAGAGGCCGCTTAGAGTTCGGCAGCAAGAGTTGCAGCATACTGCTCTGTGTTTCCACTAACCGTTATGACGCCACATGGACCGGGCATCTTAAGTTTAAGGCAGGTGTAGTTCTTCCGAGTAATGCATGATAACCGCTGCTGAAGGGAGCAATACTGAAGAGTAATTCCTCGCTTCTGAAGTTGCCGGGAGAACCGAATGTTACTTCTAACACGAGGGAGCCCCGATAGTGGGCCTCAACGCCTGGTATCACTCCGTTAAAGGTGGTGTTACTCTGGCTTATTCTGGATGGGTCTATCCGCATCTTGCGGACAGTGTCCTGATATATCAGATTAATACTACTGCCACCGTCCATTAGGACTCGAGTGAGATGGTATCCATCAATTATTGGGTCAAGCACCAAGGCAGCCGATTCTCTGTGCCAGATACTGGCCGGGTGGTCCACGTGATCAAAAGTGATCGGGCAGGCCTCCTAGGGGTTGGACTTGGGGGCAACGAACTCCATGTGGGTTGCGTGGACCATGTTTACTGTTTTAATTTTTGGTGGGAATTTTTTCTGTCCCCCAGTGTTCGGCTATCGGGGCTCATCCTCGTTTTCACTTGGCGTTTCCCTTCCTTTGTGTTCGGCGTTTAACTTGCCAGCTTGCTTGAAGACCCAACATTCTCTGTGAGTATGATTTGCAGGTTTTTCGGGGGTGCCATGGATTTTGCACGATCTGTCCACGACTTTATTCAAGCCGGATGGTTCCTCATTGCTTCCCTTAAATGGCTTCTTTCTTTGACAGGGTCGAGGGCCCCTGAATCCGGCGTTGACCGTCGTGTTGGCCGGACTTTCTTCATTGTTTCGACGCTTGTTCTTATTGCGTCGTGGTTTACCGTTGCCATCTCGAATTTCGGATGTGCCTGGGTCGCTGGTGCCTCTACGTGCTAACCAGCTGTCTTCGCCCGCACAAAAGCGGGTCATAAGTCTTGTTAGGGCCGCCATCGTCCTTGGCTTTTTTTGGCTGAGGTGTCTGGCAAGCCACTCGTCCCGGATACTATGCTTTAAGGCTGCTAAGGCTTCGGCATCCGGACAGTCAACAATTTGATTCTTCTTAGTGAGAAATCTGTTCCAAAGCTTACGGCCTGACTCTCCGGGCTGTTGTATTATATGACTTTAATCGTCTGCATCCGGGGGTCGGACATAGGTCCCTTGGAAATTTTCCATGAAAGCGTCCTCAAGTTCCTCCCAACTTCCAATTGAGTTTTCGGGGAGGCTTTTCAACCAATGCCAAGCTGGTCCTTTCAACTTGAGGGGAAGGTATTTGATGGCGTGGAGGTCATCCCCGCGAGCCATGTGTATGTGAAGGATAAAATCCTCAATCCAGACCCTAGGGTCTGTCGTTCCATCGTATGCCTCTATGTTCACGGGTTGAATCCCTGTGGGAATTCATGATCCAGCACCTCGTCGGTGAAACATAGGGGGTGCGCAGCCCCTCTGTACTTGGACATGTTGTGGCATGCTGTCGACGGTTGTTGTGTACGGGTTTGATTCCGAACTGGTATTTGATCAGTATGATCATTTTGGTGACCATAATCTTGTGCCTGAGCACTCCTTCTAGATCCATAGACGGACCTAGTCGCACCAGCCTTTTTGTCCAAGAGCTCACGTAAGTCGTGGGTTGACTTGTGTGCGGCACCGGTGGCTGCTCTATCGCGGCCATGAGGTGGTTGTTTCGGTTGATCGGCTGTAGTATTCTTTGGCGGAATGGGCTCTAAGGCTTCATTGTCGAATTTTGGCAGTAGCTTGCGCTTTGGGTAGCTCTATGTTTGGCGATCGTCACCGTATTTTTCTTTAGTGTCTAGCACCTTCCATCTTCGGTCGAGCGCGTCCTGCGCGGTGTTAAGCCTTTGCTTCTGATTCTTTAAGCTCCTCACCATGGCAATAAGCCTTTTGCGGAGGTTATCTTGTTCCAAACATTTTTCCGGGATGATGAATGCATCATCAACCGGACTGTCCTCCTCTTTGGAGGCAGTGTGATGAGTTCGGCCCTCGG
Source organism: Triticum aestivum (assembly GCF_018294505.1). Classification (NCBI taxonomy): domain Eukaryota; kingdom Viridiplantae; phylum Streptophyta; class Magnoliopsida; order Poales; family Poaceae; genus Triticum; species Triticum aestivum. Next base: position 627,498,278 of record NC_057801.1, read on the forward strand.
GATCGCTATGATCGGGCGTCTGCTCCGGGCTGTGTTTGGCATGACCTGGCTTATCCTACTCCATAGCTGGGTCCCTATGGTTGTTGTTGCCTTCGTAGTCAACCGGAGTGTCATCCTTTTTGCGTTGTTATCGCTATTTTTACTGTGACTGGACTTAGAGTGGCGCCTGCGCCGTCATTTTTGCTTTTGTTCGGGGGGTTTATCCTCCGTTGTGTCCTTTTTGTCACCATTATCTTCTTTAGGCGTATCCACCATGTAGACTTCATATGATGAAGTGGCGGTCCAGCGACCCGTGGGCGGTGGTTCCAGATCGTCCCCTGCATCGACGTCCATACCATCGATGTTGTCAGAGTCGAAGTCAAGCATGTCTGTTAGGTCATCGACAGTGGCTATAAAGTGGGTGGTGGGTGGGTTGCGGTTTTCTTCGTCATCCGTGTCCCACACGGGCCGGGTATAGTTCGGCTAAGAGTCTCCTGATAAAGAGAGGGATTTTAATGAATTTAGCACATCACCGAAGGGGGAGTGCTGAAAGATATACGCGGCGGTGGATTCCATTATTGGAGCCCAATCGGACTCGATGGGTCCGGATGCACGCGGTTCGGAGCCCATGCCCGGACACAGGTCCGGGGGTCCGGAGATACAGATTTTCCTAGGAGAGGAGTCTGTGTTCGGCTCCAACGCCGATGAGTGTGCGGCCTCCGGGACGGGGTCCATCCACCCGTCCTTGGGAGGCACGATCTGCTTCGGACCGAAATCCAGAGTCATAGCAGGCGTGATATTTCGAATATTTTCTGACGACAGGTCTAAGTCATGCGCGTGGCGATTGTTCGGCGCTCCTGACATGGGCTCTAATCCGTCGAAGATCAAGTCTCCGCGGATGTCGACAGTGTAGTTTAGGTTTCCAAACCTGACCTGATGGGCAGGGGCGTAGCTATCAATCTGCTCTAGATGGCCAAGCGAGTTGGCCCGCAGTGCGAAGCCGCCGAACACGAAGATCTGTCCGGGGAGAAAAGTCTCACCCTGGACTATGTTGTCGAAGATTGAAGGAGCCATCATGCCTTATGATGACGACACAGAGGAACTCTCAATGAAAGCACCAATGTCGGTGTCAAACCGGCGGATCTCGGGTAGGGGGTCCCGAACTGTGCGTCTAAGGCTAATGGTAACAGGAGACTGGGGACACGATGTTTACCCAGGTTCGGGCCCTCTCGATGGAGGTAATACCCTACTTCCTGCTTGATTGATCTTGATGATAGGAGTATTACAAGAGTTGATCTACCACGAGATCGTAGAGGCTAAACCCTAGGAGCTAGCCTATGATTATGATTGTATTGTCCTATGGACAAAACCCTCCGGTTTATATAGACACCAGAGGGGGCTAGGGTTACACAGAGTCGGTTACAGAGAAGGAGATCTATAATCCAGATCACCAAGCTTGCCTTCCACGCGAAGGAGAGTCCCATCCGAACACGGGACGAAGTCTTCAATCTTGTATCTTCATAGTCCAACAGTTCGACCAAAGTATATAGTCCGGCTGTCCGGATACCCCCTTATCCAGGACTCCCCCAACCACTCTGCCCCGAGCGAATCCAAGGTGGTGGACGGCGGTGAGGCCCCGGACAGCAACGAGCCGAAGATGGGAAGATTCAAGAGTAGAGTCGCAGATGGAGAGGTGTACAAGGGTTCACTGGTTCTAGGGCGGTGTGGTTCGGCAGTCGGTGGAGAAGAACAAGAGGTGTGGAGGGGTGGAGGGATGGCCTGGCCAACAATGGAGTAGCACTTCACAGCGAAGCGTGCTAAGCAGAGCTGCTAGCAGCAGGAGGCGGGAGCAGGTGGTCCCGGCGGCGCTGGAGGAAGAAGACGAGAGATTGAAGATGGATGTCGGTCATTGGATGTAAATCCAACGGCTAACGATGTCAGAATCATTTGTTGACTAAGTTGACAATGACTTGCGTTGGCTTCGACCTATTGGCCCACATTTCAGCCTCCAAAAATGTGGCACGTATTCAACCCATTTTTTCAGAATTTACAGTCTTTTTTTTGCAGGGTAGAATTTACAGTCAATTTGATCTTTTTTTAATTACAGTCCATTAGCTGGGCTGAGTGAACAAATAATGTAGTGTCCATGCAGCCCATTTATTTTTTTCCTAAAAAATTACAGGCCATTTGCACTTAATCGAAATACGCGATTTTGCTGGGCTGATTATAGTTATAATGTTGGGTTAGGCCAGCAATGTTATCAAAAAAATAAAAAGAGGCTGATCATTTTGTTATCAATATATTTAAATGATAAGTGATTTATTATTACATTTGTCCTTAAATCTTACCAAGCTTTTGTACACAATCACCATGATTTTCGTTGCCAAAAAAATCCAGGATTTTATTATTAAGAAATTATTTTTATAAGTTAATAAGATGCGGGATATTGTTTTCTTACATATGTAAGTATCTGTTAAATATATGATGACAATAACAATAATATATAATAACATATAAAATAATTAAATATATATAATATAGTTAGAAGGGAAACATAAGTTGGACTAGGCGTTCCTATTCTTATATTGAAAAATAGAACAGACCTCTGTGTTTTCTTCAAAAAAATACATAAATTGGGTTGTCGATGTTTTAGGAAAAATAAAACCTCGGATGGGAGGTCCGTAGGCCGGTCGATACATGGCGGCCCTCAAGAAAATACAAACCGGCATGTTGTGGGTTGCGCATGTTAAAAAAGAAAGGCTAGACGGGGCAACCCAAAACCCAGTTGATACTTGCTGCCCTAGTGATAATAAATGATACCTGCCAGCTCCCCGGCTTCATTGTGAATTTATCTCCTATAGTAACTACGTTGAAGCACCTAAAAAAATGTAACTATGTTGACAAATCTGTGGGCCCCAACATTAGTATAGCATTAGGAGGAAGTATTTTTTCGATGAGGCACTTGCTTGCGTACGGCCATAGACCTGGTGGGTCCCGAATGTCCGCCTCTCCACGTATAGTCCTCTCCAGATTCCTCTCGTTTGTTTAGCATGTTCACAATGACAGACAGCAGCGATGCGGCGAGCGCACAAAGGCGCAGGAGGATATCCGACCACCTAAGGAAGTGCCTTATTAGTAACGAAACTACTGAACTAGCCTAGTGGCCAAGTGACACTACCCGACAGCTGTTCCGGCCGGGTTCGATTCCACCCGTGAAGGGAAAATATCTCCAATTTTTTTGCCTCTGCCTTTATTGACATGTGGGTCCCCATTGTCATCTACGCACACCACGTCCAACACTTGCCAAAATTTCGTCCCTCGTTTTCTCTATTTTTGCACACTCGACATTGTGTGGGCATTTTGAAAATAGCATATCTTTTTGACTGTGCATCATATGAAGATGTGCTATGCATGAATGTTGATCGGCATGATGTTAACTGGCTGGTAGTTCCATTTTCGACCATGAATAAAACTTCCAACATGATGTTAACCCTATTTGAAAAGGCTGTGTTAATATAAATGCTCTGCCTCTGAAAGTTGCAGTTTCTTATGTGAAACCAAACTTGCAGTTTCTTATCTGAAACTGAAACTTGCAGTTTCTTCTCTGAGAATCACATTGTCTGCACTTTTATACTCCTATGAAACTACATTTTTTAAGTCCTAAAAATAGATCTCTATAATTCATAAAATACTTCATATGCTCAATACTGCAAATCTGAAATTCAAAAGACATTCATATCTGAAAGTACTCTCAAAATACACAAGACAAAACACAATTTACAACCTGCAAATACTGACAACCCTAACCTCCTCCTGACAATCCACAACCTTCCCGACTATTGGGCTAGGAGGGGGGAGTTGTCGGTGTCAAAACTGGCGGATCTCGGGTAGGGGGTCCCGAACTGTGCGTCTAAGGCTAATGGTAACAGGAGACTGGGGACACGATGTTTACCCAGGTTCGGGCCCTCTCGATGGAGGTAATACCCTACTTCCTGCTTGATTGATCTTGATGATATGAGTATTACAAGAGTTGATCTACCACGAGATCATAGAGGCTAAACCCTAAGAGCTAGCCTATGATTATGATTGTTGTTGTCCTACGGACTAAACCCTCCGGTTTATATAGACACCGGAGGGGGTTAGGGTTACACAGAGTCGGTTACAGAGAAGGAGATCTAACATCCAGATCACCAAGATTGCCTTCCATGCAAAGAAGAGTCCCATCCGGACACGGTACGAAGTATTCAATCTTGTATCTTCATAGTCCAATAGTCCGGCCAAAGTATATAGTCCGGCTGTCCGGATACCCCCTAATACTGGACTCCCTCAATAGACCCTGAACCAGGCTTCAATGACGATGAATCCGGCGCGCAGATTGTCTTCGGCATTGCAAGGCGGGTTCCATCTCTGAATACTCCAAGGTAAATTTCGAACACCTAAATCGTGTCTGGCTCTGCATAATAATTTCCACACACCACCGTAGAGAGCATGATACTTTACAAATCCAATCTGCTGACAATTTTTCACAGTGTATCCTTACGCCGCGACCTTGTTTAATACGAACCATTTTTCCTCAGCCTACCACGACATACACTTCAAGGCGGTTTTATTGGCACGCCTTGTTAAACCAGAGATTGTGTCCCCCTCATCGTGGGATTCTCATCAATACGGGTGAGGGTAACACAACTACGCCTGTTGGCATGACTCCGTGTTTTTAGGCAAGTCCCAAATGGTTACGCTGAGGACGCTCGATATTCTCCCCCTTTATAAAGCGGTCGAGGCCTATCCCTTTCTTACCACGCTTGCACCTTTCCGCATCTCGAGTTCCAACAACCGAAGCTCAAGCTTAGGCACTTCAGATCTTCAATCATGTCCGGATCCAACCTTCAAGGCCGGTGGATGGCCTCCTCCGTCATAGAGGAGGACATTGCAAAGCTCAGGGAGGCCAGATATCTGACCGCCGATGTCAAGCACAGGCTTCCTGCTCCAGGGCAGGTCATCCCCACTCCCGAATCCAACGAGAGCGTTGTATTCGTTTCTCACTTCCTCCGAGGCTTAGGTTTTACCCTAGATCCCTTCGTGAGCGGGCTCATGTTCTAATATGGGCTAGATTTTCACGATCTAGCTCCGGATTCCATCCTTCACATCTCGTCGTTTATCGTCGTGTGTGAAGCCTTCCTCCACATCACCCCACCCTGTCATGACCGGTTTTCCGGGAAATAAATTTCCAGAAAAGACCGTCGTGCTCATCAGCCCCAGGATTACTGTTAGCTGATGAGGCTCCAACTTGATACAGAAATTCCAAGCAGAATACAACATATGTAGTACAAGACCATTCTGGCCTGTGAGTACAACAAATGGTTTCTAGTGATTGATGGCGGAAGCGGTTTGTGGATCATCAGTGTCTATGGGACTCCAATTCCCACAGGAACAGCTGACCAGGTTAACTCCTATCTTCGCGAGGCTGCTATCTCCATTGTGTGGGTTCCGGGGCTGGCATCGCGTCGCTCCTCTCCGTGCAAGAAAATCTGGCCAAGACAATAGCCAGGGACAAGCCAGTGAGTACTTTGAATGTACTCGCAAACATTATGAACACAGGTATAATATAACAATGATGTGCTGAAAATATTTTGTGCTCATGACGTCAGTCACACAAGATAAATGAAACTCTGATGCGTGCAAGCAAGTTATTTATAAAAATGCAATAACATGGTAGTATTAAAATTTATGAAACAAATAACAAGCAATGCCACAGTCGGGCGTCTTAGCGACACCACATAAAGGGCTTTAAAAGAAATGCCACAGTCGGGCGTCTTAGCGACACCACATAAAGGGCTTTAAAAGAAATGCCACAGTCGGGCGTCTGAGCGACACCACATAAAGGGCTTTAAAAGAAATGCCACAGTCGGGCGTCTGAGCGACACCACATAAAGGACTTTAAAAGAAATGCCACAGTCGGGCGTCTGAGCGACACCACATAAAGGGCTTGAAAAGAAATGCCACAGTCGGGCGTCTGAGCGACACCACATAAAGGGCTTTAAAAGAAATGCCACAGTCGGGCGTCTGAGCGACACCACATAAAGGGCTTTAAAAGAAATGCCACAGTCAGGCGTCTGAGCGACACCACATAAAGGGCTTTAAAAGAAATGCCACAGTCGGGCGTCTGAGCGACACCACATAAAGGGCTTTAAAAGAAATGCCACAGTCGGGCGTCTGAGCGACACCACATAAAGGGCTTTAAAAGAAATGCCACAGTCGGGCGTCTGAGCGACACCACATAAAGGGCTTTAAAATAAACAATCATAGTGAATATCCCGGAGGTAGAACCATCCCAGAGATACTCGATAATAACAATAATATCACGGGTTAGTCAACAATAATAATAATCATAATTATCACAAGTCACAGGTAGTAGTTCCAGTTCTGGTTAACAGTTTCACCTCCGAAGACCGACACTAAGACCGACACCTGACATATCCCAGACTGTAATCCTTAACCATGGACACGGCTATTCGAATAGGTTTAATCTCTGCAGAGGGTGTACTCTTTACCCACGAGTAACGGATTTCTTTAGTCCATCGGGACTAATTCCGTCTATGTTCTTTTTGTTGAAAACACACCTAACTTGCACACACCAGCTTAACTCACACGTGTCTGGAATCACCCACAACACCTGTCAAGCAAACTTTAAGTGGGGAGGCTACAACCTCGCGTAGCATGGGATCAAATTTATATCGCGCGCTCTAAGGGGTGGCCTCCCCTCTCGGTCCCAACCGGAAACACCCATGCCCCCGGACCAGGTGGCCTGCCTACCAGCTACAACCGGTATCTTCCACCATGGCCTCTCTGTACGGTGTGTGCTAGAAAGAGGTTGACAACTTACTGAACCATACTCTACTTGCTGTAGAGAGTAGTGGTAGTACGAAACAAGTATGGGGGTTACTGGCACAAGACTCAATCTACGGTCGACTCAGGAGGTTTAAGTATTCCCTGCATGATTAGTATAACAAATATATTTCATCCAACAGAGTCACCACTCATATCACCTGGCCATGCCATACCAGACATAACCGTCCCGATGGAGACCGACGACAAACTCATGCCTACCCAAGGCAGAGGTTTTCCCGGGTTCCTGCCGGTATGCATGCAAGGCACATGAGGGTGATTATCATCACAAGTGTGTCCATTTCCAACAGCATGGAAATCAATAACATGCACCCATGCATATGATCATATCACATGAAATAACAAGTTTCTCCAAAGTAAGGTGATGTTATGAACGTGTCATCGAACACACAAAAATATTATGCCGGGGTTCAAAATGCTTGCCTTCAATGTATGGAAAGGCAGGGTGCACTCCAAAACTTGAAACATTTCTCCTCTCTTCAAAAATCCTATTTTAGCAATATAAAAGAACTAACACACAAAATAAAAACAGCACCAAAAGTTGTTCTGAATTTTTTTCAAATAAATCTTAAAATAAACTAGGTGAAATTTGAGAGAGGTAGGAAAAATAATCATTTCATTTGGAGTTGTATTTAAAAAGTTATAGCCAGTCAAAGTTCTAGTCAAAATCTGTTATTTAAATAAAACAGAAAAGAAAACGTTTCGGAGGGGAATACGCTTTCGAAGCGGGGGAAACGTACTGGGGGGGATTACGCCTTCACTTAATCCCACGTGGACAGGCACGGGGTCGTTGACAGTGGGTCCAGAGAGTCCCACTAGTCAGGTTTGACTAGTCTCTCTTTATCCCTCCTTCCCCTGTCCCGAGCGGAGGCGGAGCTCAGGCGATCGTCGCCAGCGACTGGCAGCTCTTCGCGGGGCCCCGAGGGCGGGGATGGATGCGCCACTCCAGTGCGGTCCTCCCGGTGGTTGCCAGGCCGGTGGGGACGGAGGGAGCTGCCGGCAGCGAGCTTCGCAGCGGGAGGAGGGCTTCGGGGGCGGAGTGAAAATTCTCCGCAGTGAGCCCCGATCGAATCGAGTAGAGGGAAAGGTTCACGGGAGGATGAGGAAGCTCTTGGTGGAGAGACGGAGAGGGGGAGGCCCTGGTGGTGCCGAATTGCCCAGGGCAGTGGTGGCGGCCGCAGTTGCCGGAGGTGGGGAAGAAGACCTCCCCGGGTCGATTGACTGCCATAGGAGAACTAGGGGAGCATTCTAAGGTTGCCTGTGTGCTCGGGGAAGCTCGGGGGCCTCCTTTTATAGCTCGTCGAGGTCGGTTCCACGGCAGCCGGATAAGCTCTCCGGCGAACCGCCTCTCTGTAGCTTGCAGGGTAACGTGGCGTGGCTGGGGATGACGGCAGGAGCTAGCGGACGAGTGGGCACTGCTCCAAGGGCGAGCTGGCGAGCGGAGGTGGCTTTGGCGGCGCCGACCGTGGCAGAGGCGCGCTGCAGACGCCGGTGTGCTGCCAAAAATGCCCTGGCGGCGGCGCTGTAGCGTGTCAGGGTGGCTTGGCGCGATGCTGCGAGGCGGGGAGTGCGTGGCGAGGTGCTGCCGTGTGGGCCAAAGCCAGGGGGGCCAGCGTGTCGGCTCGGGCGCGGCATCGTGCAATACGCGTGCTCTGGGTGTGTCCAGTGCACGCACGGGAGATGCTCGACACAATGCCGCGGCATGCTACAGGTCGCAGGTGAGGTTGGGGTTTACCAGATCGAGGTTAGGAGCAACTGGGAGTCTATTGGACATGCTAGTTTGATCAGAGGTGCAAGCTTACAGTGCAATGCCAAAACTCATGTCAAAACTGGTCATGCCTACAGGGTGCTCGATAGAATGCCACATGCACCTAGGCATCCCTTGGGGTAGCCAAAACTTCCAGGTTGGGGGTCTCTTTAGATGTACAAGAGGTGGTGAGGTTAGTTTGCCAAAAGCAGAAACTTGTTAGTGCAAGTTTTGCAAAACTACATTCTGGACAGGAAATAAATGACATTGTTTCATGAACCAAAATTAATCAAGGGTTGCATGCTCCTGGATTTAGGGGTTTTGTAGGGGCTGTCTACCAGTAGGGAGAAAACACAAGATCATTGGAGGCAAAAATAAATAGGGTTGCAGTAGAAATCACAGGGCTGGACCAGAATGAAATGAGGTTGATTCACTCAATTTTTCAAAGAACAGCACGAGGTTTTGCATAATGTGGAATAATATGCTCCTACTGACCTCCCCTAATTTTGGTAGAAGTTTTAAATAAATATTTAAATAGGTTGTAGTGTAAAATTGCCCACTGGACCAGAGAACAAAATTTGCTGTAGAGCTCAAAATATTACATAAAATAAAGATGTTTTTGTACAAAAGTGATTTAAAAACATCACATGACATCTCCAAATTCTGGTTGGAATTTTAAGTGAATTTATCAAATGGTTGTAGTTCAAATAAGGCCATTTAACCTTGAAAATCCATTCTTCAAGAAAATAAAGATCAAGCAATTAAATTACTTAATTAGTTATACTGATAAAAGGAAAGTTTTTCTTGAGAGGTTAAACAAGTCCAATAACATATTTGAAAAGTTTTCTCTTTGGGAAAAACTCATCATAACAGGGAAGGAGATGATTTAAACAATCAAAATGGAGCTCCGAAATTCAAAGTTTTAATTCCTGGCAAAATTTTTAATTCATTAAAACAAGGCCAAATTTTTGGGGTGTCACAACACTATCCCCCTTAAGAAAAATATCGTCCTCGAGATTTGTTAAAAGCTGTGTTAAGAAAATATTACGCAATAAAGATGTGGCTTTAGTGAGAGGGCAATAAGTGGTGAAAAAAATCACAGTGTGAAAACTGGTGCTGCGTGGAAGAGTCTATGGTTCGGGACAAAATCGTGAGATTTCTACGCTGGATATAAATTTAGAATAACTCCTAAATTTAGATATACGCTGGTCGTACCCGAGAGCACAGTGCTCCCTCTGGCTGACAGGCGGACCCGGGGTCCACTGTCAGTCTCCTCTTCTCCCTCTAGTTCTCTCTTCTTCCTCTCTCCCGCGCGCTTTCTCGCGCTTTCTCCACCGGCTATGCCTAGTGCGTAGGGCATCTAGGCCGTACCGTGGTAGTGCACGGCGTGCTAGCTGCCGGTGCAGCGTGCACTCACCTCGCGGGCCAGCGCGCTGTCGGCACTGCTCGCGGATTCGACTCCGAACACCGGCGATCGGCGACGAGCGGCGTTGGTGGACTTCGCCCACCATACACCGAGCTCGAGCTATAAAAATGGCCGGGGTGCCTCTCTCTTCTTCCTCACACCTGGCCTCACTTCACCTCCTCCTTCTTTCTCCATTACTACTTACAGAAGCTCGGGTGAGGCTCTAATGGCGGAGGCGATGCCGGACTGGTTTGTGATCCTGATATTTGGAGGGCTGGCGACACTACTGGGGCTCTCTGTGCTCCTGTGCGCGATGATCCTCGACGAGTGTCGCGACGCTGCGGCTCGGGTGTTGGCTCTCCGTGGTGGTGGTGATCATGAGGAGTAGATGGGGTGTGTCGGGTGCTAACGTTGTTAGGGGGTGATTAGCTGGATGCAACACTGTTGCAAAGTTTTGCAAACAGTGTATGTGTCCGAATGATTATGGTTGTGAGTCTGCTGCGTGGTGCTGTGTGAAATTAAATAATCCACGTCGTGAGAAGGGGCAGGTGTAGCAACTCAGGGAAAAGAAATCTCACTCCAGGATTTTGCGAGGGAAAAACAGTTAATTTAAAGGAGCATAAACCACAACAAAAACTACACACATTAGTAGAAGCCAAATAATTGACTCGTCGTACAAACTCAGGGTATCACGCATAAGTCACACACATAAATAAATGTTGCAATAATGAATACCACAACAATGTTCTAAAATGGAAACGGCAACTGGACGGGGTCCTGATAAAATGTCTCTGGTACTGGGATACACTCCTCTTCTATAGGAGGCAGTGGATTGACCAGTCGATGTATGCGTCTCTCTGGGTCGGGTCTCAGTGATCTGCCGATGGCAATCTGAGGACTTAAATCTACGAGGCTCTAGAGATAATCCATCACTCGCTGGTTCAAATGCTCTTGAGCAATGATGTACTAGATAAGGTTGGCTAGCACTGGGTCTCTCTCAATGCGTCCACCGGGAAAAGATGTTACTTCTCCGGGTGCTGCATGGCTCGGAAAGTAATAATATCCTCGTTCGCGGGCATAGGGTACTGCGGATCAAAGGCGAGCAATCGCTTCTTTCGCAGCAGCTTCTATGGCCAAGTGTGGGGTTGGCATAGATTTCCCCACGAAGGAAACTTCCGTTGGATCTTGGTTGGGGTCTACAGGAGGAATGTGTACTGCTGCCCAATATTCCGAGGTGGATGGGGTGATCCTTGATTTGAACAGCTCGTACTGAGGTGGCTGGGTAGAACCCATGGTACTGCGGGTAAAATCCCACAATATTTTGAGAAAGCTACCTGGGGTTGCATCTGGGGTTCTCAGATGAATGCTGGGGCTCGGCATGACAGGAAAAAGTTGTGAGTGTGGTGCACAAAGTGAGGGTTGCTGGGTAAGGTCACAAGGTGGCCTTTATATAGCAATGGAGCCGGATCGTTTTACCGTGGTGAAAGGTAATAAATTTGCCAGCTTAGCTCCAAAGGTCAGGTCAGTGTCAGAGATACACATATCTCATAAAGAGACGTGTTACTGTGGTTGTCGTCGGGTTGGTTTTGGTAGTTGTGCCCGGAAAAATATGCAACTATGCGCTGACCAAAAATGCAAGGCCACTATTAAAACAGAGGCACAACGACAGGCTGTGTTAATATACACGGTCGCACAATTACAAAGTGAGGATACACTGAGACTCGGTACTACTCGTACGGCTTAGTCTACCTCGTTTATGTCTAAACGGGCGTGCCTGGTGGATGTCGAGGCTTCTCCACGTGTCTCACTGCCGGGATTAGTCGGAGATGGCGGAGGAACTGCAGGGTCGGGGTAGTGATGATGACCATCGCGGGGATTGTTGGCCACAACCCCGTTGGAGTGTGCTCCCAAAAGGCGACGAAGCACTTCTGGGGTCATCAAAGCATCTCGGCTGATGGCTGGAGCTGATCTCGGGGTCTCGATCGGTTGTCCAAACAGCACGACTGGGTTGTCGGCGTTGGGCTCATTTTCTACTCTCGCCGGGGCTCGACGAACCAGCTCTCCACGAGCCGCGATTAGATCAATAGTGATCTGGTCGAACAGTGCCTCTAGTGCACTTACATAGCACACTAGGTGCAACAATGCGGGGTCCGTCTCGTGATCTCCATTGGCAACTTGGGGTGGTCTACCATACCCTTCACGTCTGGGGTAGTAGTGGAACGAGCGACAGTTAACTCTGGGCGACAAGTGCCTGAGATGAACTATAGCCTCCCGAGCCGCTAGTTGTATGGCTTGTGGCTCAAAGGAAGTTGTTCTTCCGGTGAACCTGTAGGGGCGCTCGGGTGCTATACCCCTACCGTAGATGTGCACAGTGGCCCAAAATTAACGGTCTTCACCGCTCATGGGTCCTTGGTACACAACATATTCTGGTGGCTCCTCTAACGCATAGGCACGACGGGTGAGGTTTGCGAGTATGGTCACAAAACCTCCAAGGTTGGTTGCTGTGGTTTCATTGTGCACTATGGGTCCAGGCATTGTGGCTCAGTTTGGGGGTAGAGGCTGTGTTGTGCTGTGTTGGGGCTAGCGTGCCCCTTTTTATAGGAAAAAGGGGACGAAGTCTTCCTTCGCACGCTTGCGAGAAAGGACTATTTAAGGGCCGGTCACTGGCGCATGAGCGACAGGTTAGGTTGATAGGTTGGGCACCGACTGCCAAAAGGTGTTGGGTCACTGTGTGGCTATCTTGCTCGAGAAGCTTGGCTGGGGTTTGGTTATGGTTTGGTGGGTTGGTTTGCCTAAATTTATTGACCTGGCTAAGATAGGATTAGCCAATGGTCAGCCTGGCTCTGATACCAACTCTGTCACGACCGGTTTTCCGGGTAATAAATTTCCAGAAAAGACCGTCGTGCTCATCAGCCCCAGGATTACTGTTAGCTGATGAGGCTCCAACTTGATACAGAAATTCCAAGCAGAATACAACATATGTAGTACAAGACCATTCTGGCCTGTGAGTACAACAAATGGTTTCTAGTGATTGATGGCGGAAGCGGTTTGTGGATCATCAGTGTCTATGGGACTCCAATTCCCACAGGAACAGCTGACCAGGTTAACTCCTATCTTCGCGAGGCTGCTATCTCCATTGTGTGGGTTCCGGGGCTGGCATCGCGTCGCTCCTCTCCGTGCAAGAAAATCTGGCCAAGACAATAGCCAGGGACAAGCCAGTGAGTACTTTGAATGTACTCGCAAACATTATGAACGGTATAATATAACAATGATGTGCTGAAAATATTTTGTGCTCATGACGTCAGTCACAAAAGATAAATGAAACTCTGATGCGTGCAAGCAAGTTATTTATAAAAATGCAATAACATGGTAGTATTAAAATTTATGAAACAAATAACAAGCAATGCCACAGTCGGGCGTCTTAGCGACACCACATAAAGGGCTTTAAAAGAAATGCCACAGTCGGGCGTCTTAGCGACACCACATAAAGGGCTTTAAAAGAAATGCCACAGTCGGGCATCTGAGCGACACCACATAAAGGGCTTTAAAAGTAATGCCACAGTCGGGCGTCTGAGCGACACCACATAAAGGGCTT
>NC_057801.1:627512151-627539185 GCF_018294505.1 Triticum aestivum
CAGTCGGGCGTCTGAGCGACACCACATGAAGGGCTTTAAAAGAAATGCCACAGTCGGGCGTCTGAGCGACACCACATAAAGGGCTTTAAAAGAAATGCCACAGTCGGGCGTCTGAGCGACACCACATAAAGGGCTTTAAAAGAAATGCCACAGTCGGGCGTCTGAGCGACACCACATAAAGGGCTTTAAAATAAATGCCACAGTCGGGCGTCTGAGCGACACCACATAAAGGGCTTTAAAATAAACAATCATAGTGAATATCCCGGAGGTAGAACCATCCCAAAGATACTCGATAATAACAATAATATCACGGGTTAGTCAACAATAATAATAATCATAATTATCACAAGTCACAGGTAGTAGTTCCAGTTCTGGTTAACAGTTTCACCTCCGAAGACCGACACTAAGACCGACACCTGACCCCTCCCAGACTGTAATCCTTAACCATGGACACAGCTATTCGAATAGGTTTAATCTCTGCAGAGGGTGTACTCTTTACCCACGAGTAACGGATTTCTTTAGTCCATCGGGACTAATTCCGTCTACGGTCTTTTTGTTGAAAACACACCTAACTTGCACACACCAGCTTAACTCACACGTGTCTGGAATCACCCAAGACACCTGTCAAGCAAACTTTAAGTGGGGAGGCTACAACCTCGCGTAGCATGGGATCAAATTTATATCGCGCGCTCTAAGGGGTGGCCTCCCCTCTCGGTCCCAACCGGAAACACCCATGCCCCCGGACCAGGTGGCCTGCCTACCAGCTACAACCGGTATCTTCCACCATGGCCTCTCTGTACGGTGTGTGCTAGAAAGAGGTTGACAACTTACTGAACCGTACTCTACTTGCTGTAGAGAGTAGTGGTAGTACGAAACAAGTATGGGGGTTACTGGCACAAGACTCGATCTACGGTCGACTCAGGAGGTTTAAGTATTCCCTGCATGATTAGTATAACGAATATATTTCATCCAACAGAGTCACCACTCACATCACCTTGCCATGCCATACCAGACATAACCGTCCCGACGGAGACCGGCGACAAACTCATGCCTACCCAAGGCAGAGGTTTTCCCGGGTTCCTGCCGGTATGCATGCAAGGCACATGAGGGTGATTATCATCACAAGTGTGTCCATTTCCAACAGCATGGAAATCAATAACATGCACCCATGCATATGATCATATCACATGAAATAACAAGTTTCTCCAAAGTAAGGTGATGTTATGAACGTGTCATCGAACACACAAAAATATTATGCCGGGGTTCAAAATGCTTGCCTTCAATGTATGGAAAGGCAGGGTGCACTCCAAAACTTGAAACATTTCTCCTCTCTTCAAAAATCCTATTTTAGCAATATAAAAGAACTAACACACAAAATAAAAACAGCACCAAAAGTTATTCTGAAATTTTTTCAAATAAATCTTAAAATAAACTAGGTGAAATTTGAGAGAGGTAAGAAAAAGAATCATTTCATTTGGAGTTGTATTTAAAAAGTTATAGCCAGTCAAAGTTCTGGTCAAAATCTGTTATTTAAATAAAACAGAAAAGAAAACGTTTCGGAGGGAATACGCTTTCGGAGCGGGGGAAACGTACTGGGGGGGATTACGCCTTCACTTAATCCCACGTGGACAGGCACGGGGTCGCTGACAGTGGGCCCAGAGAGTCCCACTAGTCAGGTTTGACTAGTCTCTCTTTCCCCCTCCTTCCCCTGTCCCGAGCGGAGGCGGAGCTCAAGCGATCGTCGCCGGCGACTGGCAGCTCTTCGCGGGGCCCCGAGGGCGGGGATGGATGTGCCACTCCAATGCGGTCCTCCCGGTGGTTGCCAGGCCGGTGGGGACGGAGGGAGCTGCCGGCGGCGAGCTTCGCGGCGGAGGAGGCTTCGGGGGCGGAGTGAAAATTCTCCCGTAGTGAGCCCCGATCGAAATCGAGTAGAGGGAAAGGTTCACGGGAGGATGAGGAAGCTCTTGGTGGAGAGAACGGAGAGGGGGAGGCCCTGGTGGTGCCGAATTGGCCAGGGCAGTGGTGGCGGCCGCAGTTGCCGGAGGTGGGGAAGAAGACCTCCCCGGGTCGATTAGCTGCCATAGGAGAACTAGGGTAGCATTCTAAGGTTGCCTGTGTGCTCGGGGAAGCTCGGGGGCCTCCTTTTATAGCTCGTCGAGGTCGGTTCCGCGGCGGCCGGATAAGCTCTCCAGGGAACCGCCTCTCTGTAGCTTGCAGGGTAACGTGGCATGGCTGGGGATGACGGCAGGAGCTAGCGGACGAGTGGGCACTGCTCCAAGGGCGAGCTGGCGAGCGGAGGTGGCTTTGGCAGCGCCGACCGTGGCAGAGGCGCGCTGCGGACGCCGGTGTGCCACCAAAAATGCCCTGGCGGCGGCGCTGTAGCGTGTCAGGGTGGCTTGGCGCGATGCTGCGAGGCGGGGAGTGCGTGGTGAGGTGCTGTCGTGTGGGCCAAAGCCAGGGGGGCCAGCGTGTCGGCTCGGGCGCGGCATCGTGCAATACACGCGCTCTGGGCGCGTCCAGTGCACGCACGGGAGATGCTCGACACAATGCCGCGGCATGCCACAGGTCGCAGGTGAGGTTGGGGTTTACCAGATCGAGGTTAGGAGCAACTGGGAGTCTAGTGGACATGCTAGTTTGATCAGAGGTGCAAGCTTACAGTGCAATGCCAGAACTCATGTCAAAACTGGTCATGCCTACAGTGTGCTCGATAGAATGCCACATGCACCTAGGCATCTCTTGGGGTAGCCAAAACTTCCAGGTTGGGGTCTCTTTAGATGTACAAGAGGGTGGTGAGGTTAGTTTGCCAAAAGCAGAAACTTGTTAGTGCAAGTTTTGCAAAACTACATTTCTGGACAGGAAATAAATGACATTATTTCATGAACCAAAATTAATCCAAGGGTTGCATGCTCCTGGATTTAGGGGTTTGGTAGGGCTGTCTACCAGTAGGAGAAAACACAAGATCATTGGAGCAAAAATAAATAGGGTTGCAGTAGAAATCACAGGGCTGGACCAGAATGAAAATGAGGTTGATTCACTCAAATTTTTCAAAGAACAGCACGAGGTTTTTGCATAATGTGGAATAATATGCTCCTACTGACCTCCCCTAATTTTGGTAGAAGTTTTAAATAAATATTTAAATAGGTTGTAGTGTAAAATTTCCCACTGGACCAGAGAACAAAATTTGCTGTAGAGCTCAAAATATTACGTAAAATAAAGATGTTTTTGTACAAAAGTGATTTAAAAACATCACATGACATCTCCAAATTTTTGTTGGAATTTTAAGTGAATTTATCAAATGGTTGTAGTTCAAATAAGGCCATTTAACCTTGAAAATCCATTCTTCAAGAAAATAAAGATCAAGCAATTAAATTAGTTAATTAGTTATACTGATAAAAGGAAAGTTTTTCTTGAGACGTTAAACAAGTCCAATAACATATTTGAAAAGTTTTCTCTTTGGGAAAAACTCATCATAACAGGGAAGGAGATGATTTAAACAATCAAAATGGAGCTCCGAAATTCAAAGTTTTAATTCCTGGCAAAAATTTTAATTCATTAAAACAAGGCCAAATTTTTGGGGTGTCACACACCCTTCGGCTTATGGCTCAAGATCTTCAATGTGAAGCCGAAGGTGATCGAGGGGCGACACGCGGAGTGCGGAGGCGCCGCAATAAGCAGAAACGTCGATGCCCCATGGCTAGAGGGTTCCTTCCCGGAAGTGTCTGATCTATGGCAACGGAGGTGGTTGTCGGATTTCGGGTTCCGGCAGACCCTCTAGGTTCGAACATTGGGGTGCGCGCGGAGATTTCGCCCTCTACCTACGTGCACCTCACCGCCTCGCTATGATCTAAGCAATCAAAGGAACAACACAAGAGACACATAGTTTATACTGGTTCGGGCCACCATTGTGGTGTAATACCCTACTCCAGTGTGTGGCGTGATGGATTGCCTCTTGGGCTGATGATGAACAATACAAGGGAGAACAGCCTCGCGGGGGTCTGTTCTTGGCTGGTGCGATGAACTACTTGGGGAGTTCAGTCGCTCTCTGGATGGATTCCTGGTGATGATCCCGTCCCCCTACCTTGTGGGTGGCTAGTCCTATTTATAGGCAAAGGCCCTGGGCCTCTTCCCAAATGTTGAGTGGGAAGGGCGCCAACAATTGGCCATTTTGAAGGGGAACATCTAGTACACTTATCTTGACTAAAGTTGGTCCTCGCCTGCCAAAGGCTCTGGTGGTGACGCCGGTTTGGGCTCCACGATGACCTCCATCCTGCCGTTTTGCTGGTCTCGGTCTTGTTGCACCGAAATCGACGCCTTTGCTTAATGCTCTCGCCTGCGCTTTCTCCCTTTGCACCAAAGAGGAAACAAGGACTCTGCGCAGGCCGGCGCTGGCCTGGTGCCCGCCTGCCTTTGGTCGTCATGGCTTGTGTCATGGGCACCTCGTGAGGTACCCCGCCTTGATCTCTCCGCCTCCTCACGAGCCAGCCTGACGAGGCCGTGCCTGAGGAGGCCTCCTGTCGTCCGCCCCGCGAGGCTTGGCCCCTCACGAGGGTCTTGAGCTCATGCTGATGAGGATGGGCCATGCTGGGCCGCCCCTTGAGCCACGCCGCACGCCGCAGGCAGGCAAGTCTGGGGACCCCCGTTCCCAGAACACCGACAGTAGCCCCCGGGCCCAAGGCGCGCCCAAACTTGATTGAGCAAAGAGGCGAAGGGGAAAGTGCAAAGCGCCGCGGGCCCTAACAGCCTACGGCCTCAGGCGCCGCGTGGCGGTTGGTTGGACGTGGGTGGCCCCGCTCCCCCACGACACCTCGGTAACTGCACGAACTGACAAGTCCCTGCATGCAAAAACTGGTCATGATTACCTGCGATCGTGGAAGCCGGCGGTTGGCCTCCCTGGTTATAAGTACGGAACGGCGCGAGCCATTCCAGTTCATCTTCCTCTGTTACTTCTCCTCTTCTTCATCTTCCCCACTGCTCCGCCTTGTCCCAATGGCTCTGGTATGCCGGTTCTCTACAGAAGAGAAGGGAATGGCCCCCCGAGAGGGTCCTGACCCGCTTCCGCCAAAGAAGCGGTTGGTCCTCTGCCGCCGAGATGAGGGCGCGCGGCAGGAGGTGTCGAGGCCTTGGTGCGAGCGGCCGCCGCCAGGGTTTCCGTTGCCCTTGTACGCCCACCTTGAGGGCCCTGCAGGAGCTGACGCCAAGCGCCATGGACGAAGCCGCCGTCGGCGCCGGTGGGTCACGGTGGTGCCCGTTGTCCCTCCTAGAGTTCAAGCCGAGGGCTCCTCCCGAGAGTTCGTGCTCCATGCTGCCATGCGTCCTCGATCTTGGATTCGCCTTCCTCCCTCCTTCGCCTTCGAGATTCCGTTGAGGGGGCCTTTCAGGCTCTGGCAGCAGCACGCGGACTGCCATACCCCTGCGACCGATGCGGATGTCGAGGTCGTCGCTCCAGGTAAGGTCTTCGTGACCCATGGCGAGGGTGAGATCGCCCGGGTTTGCAGGACGAGGGGCGCCCTCGTGATCCACCTGGAGTTCGATGGTCCTTCCATGATGATCTTCAAGGTCTTCGACGAAGATGGGCGCCGGCTGGAGTGCTGTCCCAGAGGCAGCGGCAGAACCTCGGAACGGCAGGAACCAGGCCTGCCGTCGCGCGCTCTTCCAGCAGCTCCTCAAGCGGCAGGGGTGCCGGAGGACCCAACGACTCCGCCGAGCTCTTCGGGACTCCGGAGACGAGCGACGACAGCTACGAGCCCTCGAGCCTGCGCCGCTCTCAAAGTAGGGCGGGCTCGTTAGGCCTCCGCCGTCTCTGATCTGGATGAGGTTGGCGACGGTGCCTGGTGGCCCACAATTGATGATGGCGTCTGCCGTGATGGTTCCTGTAGTTAGGACTCCTTAGGATACGCGTCTTTCGTCCCTGCGAGGAACCAAGAACACACCCCGTGGGGGCTTGTAAGGTGTTTGTAGCTCCTTTTGTCAATATGATCATTATTGTGAAGTGGTGCGAGATGCTTATCCCGTCTTAGCTTAGTTTCTTCCTTTCAAACCTCATGAGGGCTTGGTGCTCTGCGCCGACAGGTCCTGGTCCCAAGGCGGCTTCAGCCATCGCTGGTATGCCAGGTCGCGATGCCGTGGTCAAGGCCAGGAGGTGAGCGGCCCGGGGTCCAGTAAGAGCCCCTGAGTCGGGATGCTCAGGAGGTCCCCTTTAGCGCTCAAACAGCCATCATTTGGTGAGGAACGCGACGTTTCTAACACGGAATTGCATTGGATGTGGTGACGGTGCTGCGATAGCTAGTGTTTCCGGAGGGTGACTTATCTCGAGAGTCGAGAACGCTTCCTGGTGCGGCGCTAGGTCCGTGCATTGGCCAGCGAGGGGTTGTCTGGCGAGGTCTCCGGGTGCCTCTTCCCTCTCGCCTTTGCTCCCCTTTCTGCTCTACATCCTCGGGTCCCAGCCCTCGAGCGGCTATCAGCCGTCGCTGGCTTGCCAGGTCGCGATGCCATGGACAAGGCCAGAGGGTGAGGGGCTTGCCAGTAGGATCCCCGAGTCGCGATGCTCAGGTACCCCCCCTTTAACGTGAAAGAGGTTTGCGCGGACGAGAGTGGAGAGGACGCCGTGGGGGCCTCACCTGGCGCTGCTTCTTGAAGGGGTCCTGCAGGCCCACCACAAAGAGAGCAAAAGTCCGCTATGACAAGCGACGGTCAGCCGTTAGTTGCTTTGGAGAGGTGACGAGGCACCAGAGGCCTGACGAGGTGCACCCGGGCACCCGTGAGTCAGCACGGGACCCATGGGGCCCTACCTCAAGGTGGGTTGCGCCTGGCGCTGGGCCTTAACTTGTGATGTGTTCCTGCAAATTTGGCCAGATGCCGATGCTCTACGTCCTCGGGTCCCGGCCCTCAAGCGAGTCTCAGCCGTCGTTGGTTTGCCAGGGCGCGATGCCGTGGACAAAGCCAGAGGGTGAGGGCTGGAGAGCCGGTAGGAGCCCTGAGTCGCGATGCTCAGGTACCCCCCTTTAATGCGCAAGCTTGGTTAGATGTCGACGCTATACGTCCTCGGGTTCCGGCCCTCGAGCGAGTCTCAGCCGTTGCTGGTTTGCCAGGGCGCGATGCCGTGGACAAAGCCAGAGGGTGAGGGCTGGAGAGCCGGTCGGAGCCCTGAGTCGCGATGCTTAGGTACCCCCCTTTAATGCGCAAGTGGCCGACATGAAGGAAGAAGAGGTGCCGCAGACAGGTATCAAATAACAAGCATGATGGATCGAATGCATGGCCCGAAAATAAACGCGAGAGGGGTACACGCCGCTGGGCCTGACCCGAGCGACTTGGGGATGATGCAGCCCGAGGGGCGCCCCCAACAAGGTAAACTAAAAATATGAGCAAAAGGGATACACACCGCAGGGACGGACCCACACGGCCTGGGAATGATGCTGCCCTGAGGGCGCTCCCAGCTGGAAACGAAACTTGAAAGATGTCACCTGATAGTGTTGACGATGAAGGGGTGTTGAAGTAGCGGACGTAGCGGGCTGCAGGAGCCAATCTTCACGAGCCCCCAGGCCCAGGAGCCTCGGGAGGCTCCGGAGGCGCTGGTAGCTCCTCGCGAACCGTCTCCATCTTCGACAGGACTGCTGAACGCCTAGCCTCCTGAGCCTCCAGGATGCTCCTCATGAGGCGCTGGCGCACCGTAGCCACGTTCGGCAAGCCATAGGGCATGTGAACGTAGCTGTGGGGCGGGCCGTCGCAGCGCCCCGCGCGTGAGGGCCAAAAGCGCTCCTGAGAGGCAACTCGGTTGAGCCCTAGGATATCGATGCAAACGCGCAGCCCACCATCCTCGCCTGGATGGGGAGCTGCGGTGGGTAAGCGGCGGCTGCCACTCATGACTCTTGACTCCTGCAACTCCTGTGTGGCTTGACTGGCGAACTCCTGAGGGTTTGGCCCTCCTTGCCTTGCTCCTTCCTGGGGGAAACGTGTTTTGAAACACGCTTCCAAGTGGTGCCCAAGCGCCTCCCTCGTGACCTTAGCAAGGTCGGTGGCCCTCCAGGAGGGAGCCCCCGAGCCCTACTTGAGGAGGGCACCGGGCGCGCCTTCCTATGCGACAGAAGGAGGTGTCCCCTGAGCAGGCGCAGACCCTAAAGGGCCTGCCTCCTGAGGGGTCGGGCCTGGCGATGTCTTCTTCTCCTTGGGAATGGTCTCAGGGAGCCTCTTGCTCCCGCGATCTGGGTCTTCAAGTGATGCAGCCTGAAAGGCTCGTTCCAGGGAGCACACTGCGTCTCTTTCTTCACAGGGCACCGTGATGACTCTGCCACTTCCTGGCATCTTGAGGACGTTGTAGCCGTGATGAGTCACGACCATGAACTTGGCGAGAGCTGGGTAGCTGAGGATGGCGTTGTATGGCAGACGAATGTGGGCGACGTCGAAGTCGATGAGCTCGGTGCGGTAGTTGTTGCGCGCCCCGAAGGTGACGAGGAGGCGGACCTGCCCGATCAGAACTGTGGAGCCATCGGTGACTCCGGAGAAAGGCTTGGTGGGCTGAAGCTGATCGTAAGGCACTTGGAGATTGTTGAATGTCTCTACGGACAGGACGTTGATCCCTGCTCCGCCATCGATGAGGGTCCTGGTTACTTGCACGTTGCTGATGACCGGGGAACAAAGCATTGGGAGGGCTCCGGCTGTGGCTGCGCAATTGAGTTGATCCGCTGAGCTGAACGTGATGGCGCACACCGACCACCTGAGGGGGCGCGTGGCTTCAAGCTTGGGGAGGACTGCATTCACTTCGCGGGCGAACTGGTTGAAGATGCATTGAGAGGCTGGGGCTTGAGCTCCGCCCAGGATGCAGGCGATCGCGCGCGACTCTTGGAAGCCCCCAGCCCCCTCGTCCTGATGATGGTCCTTGTTTGTCCTTGGCTACGGAGGTAGTGGAGGGAGGCGTGAGTTTCCTTCCGGACGATCCTCGCGAGGCTGATCCCTCCAGTCTCCCGCGCGAGGCTGATCCTGCCAGCGATCCTCGCGAGGTCGGTCGCGCCACCCTTGGCGAGGGCCGCGGTCTTCCCAGCGCCCTGTGTTCCTTCCTCCTCCTTGGCCATAGCCACGATCGTTGCGGTCGGGGCGTCGGCCGGCCCTTCCTTCTCGCATGGCTCGGAGCTCTTGGCATTCGTTGGTGTTGTGGGTGTGGAGGTCGTGGTACACACAGTACCGGGTACCCTTGAAGGACTCGGGCTGATCTCTTCCCCGCTTGGTGTCTGGTTCTGCCGCGAGCACGACAGCCCCCTTGCGCTTCACGTCCTTGGCCTTGGATTTCTTCTCTTCTAGGTCTGTAGCTGGCAGCTCGAGGAGGGAAAGGCGCTCTTCCTCAGCCCTGGCGCACCTGGTCGCCAAGTTGAACAGCTCCAAGGAAGTGCACAGATCTTCATGCATCACCATCTCCTCCCTCATCTTGATGTCACGCACGCCGTCGGAGAAGGATGAGATGATGGCCTCCTCGGTCACCCTAGGAATCTTGAGGCATGCGCTGTTGAAGTGCTGGATGTACTCCCGCAGGGTCTCCCCTGGTTGCTGCTTGATGCGGCGCATATCGCTTACGGCAGGTGGCCGGTCGCGGGTACCTTGGAAGTTGGCGATGAAACGGGTACGCATCTCGTCCCAGGAGGAGATCGTGCCTAGAGCCAGGTTCAGGATCCAGGTGCAGGCCCCGTCCTTGAGCGCCATGGGAAACCAGTTCGCCATGACCTTCTCATCCCCGTTGGCGGCTTCGATGCCCAGCTCGTAGAGCTGCAGGAACTCCGCAGGGTCGGCCGTGCCGTCATAGCGAGGAGGCATGTCAGGACCCCGACTCAATGCCACATCGATCTAGCGTGTAACACCTCATATCACTTTGCGGCCTCACGCACGGTAATCCCATGGGTGTCGCCTTACCTTTGCCTGGGACCGTTTGCGCCTTTTGGCACACGTATATGATAGTGTCGCTAGCATCCATATGATAAGGAGCCCGGGCTGACATGGCTAGTCGTAAACCCAAAGTGGCACAAACTTACAGGGACATGCATCCATGACCCAGCATCGAACATGTCGGTCATTAGCGAGTGAATCCAGGCTGTAGCACTGGGCTAGCAGCACTCCGGTGAACCGGGCTGTAGCGGGCTAACAGGACTCCGGAATTCATCGCGTGACATTTCCCCGAAGGGATAGACACAGGATCGAAGAAGGATACATGCCGGCCAGCCTAAGTGTTCCGGAGCAGTAGCAAGCTACCATGGAAACACTTGGAGACATTTCCCGGTAAGAGAGGCTACGAAGGATAAACAACTAGATAGTCAGATCCCACACATACCAAGCATTTCAATAACATACACACAATATGCTCGATATGTGCAAATACAACATGGCATCACAACATGACTCTACAACTCAAGTATTTTATTCAATAGGCTCTGAGGAGCGAGATATTACAAACATGGGTCTCATGACCCAACATTCAGAGCATACAAGTCAAAGCACAAGCGGAAGCTTAACATGTCTGGGTACAGACATCTATAAATGAAAAAGGCTGAAAGCCTGACTGTCTATCAGATCCTGCCAAGGGCACAAGATCGTAGCTGAGGTAACAAGCTAAACGTCGAAGTCCACGTGGAACTACTAGCGAGACTGAAGTCTCTCTGCAAAAACATAAATTAAGCAACGTGAGTAGAAATGTACCCAGCAAGACTTACATCAGAACTAACTACATATGCATCATTATCAACAAAGGGGTGGTGGGGTTTAACTACAGCAAGCCAGCTTTGACTCGGTGGCTATCCTGTACTACGACTGCAAGTGACTCTTTGAGGTGGCGCACATGAGTCCACATATTCACCATATCAATACACCACTATGGATCTGCTCCCGTCTCCCTACGAGAACGCCATCCATAGCACTCACGCTTATCTTGCGTATTTTAGAGTATCCACTTCAAGTTATCTATGAACTATACAGGCAACCTAGAAGTCCTTTTCCGCGGACATGGCTATTCGAATAGATTATATTAACACTGCAGGGGTGTACTTCTTCACACACGCTCTCACCACTTACCGCCGTTTACACGACATGTACTCGGCAACCTTCAAGAGGAAGCCCAGCGAGGGTGTCGGCCACGACCTGACTAACCACACAAGTCTCTAGTCCAGGTTTATCGCCTATTCGGGTTCCATCCGCAAGGAGATCCGGCCAGGGTGTCGCTCACGGCCCCAAACGATGTGTGCAGGGTTCCCAAGCCCACCTCGACGGGTGGATCTACGCTTGGTACACTGTGCCACGGTGCCTAGTCTGTCCCAAGCCCACCTGTACCGGGTGCCACTTGGTAGACTACTAACACAACTTACAAACACCAGAAACTAGTTGCAACTCCTGGACAAAGATCATGTTGATTAATAAGTCGAGAGGGGTCGAGTTACCGGAACCCAATGTGTGGTAGTAACTGTTCATGGATCACAAACACAGAACTCAGTTCCTGAGGACGGCTGCAATGAGACAACCCACCATGTACTCCTACATGGCCTCTCACCGCTACCTTTACCAAATCGTGTTCACACACTTAGCTCACACACAGCAGGACATGTTTACACACCTCCGATTCATACCCGATGAATCAGACCTGTCTCAACTCTAAGCACTAGCAGGCATGACAAACAAGCATGAATGAGTAGGCACATCAAGGCTCAAACAACTCCTACTCATGCTAGTGGGTTTCATCTATTTACTGTGGCAATGACAGGTCATGCAGAGGATAAAGGGGTTCAGCTAACGCAGCAAGCAACAAATATGTCGTTGTTGTCCTAATGCAGTAAAAGAGAGCAGGAGCGAGGGAGTGGGATTTTATCAGAATGAACAAGGGGGGTTTTCTTGCCTGGCACTTCTGAAGATAATATAGCTCTTCATCGGTGTCATCAATCTCATCGTCGGTATCACGTCTATCGAGAGGGGACAAATACCGGCATCATAGAAGGAAACATAATCAATGCAATGCTCAATATGATGCATGATCATGACGTGTCAATATGCTGTGGTTTGAGCTGATGCAACTAGCATCAAGTTAAATGGAGTTGGTTTGAATCCAAAATTCAAATCCAAACTCCATATGTGAAGGTTTAAATGCCATTATATGATTTGTGCTAAACAGCAGCTATAAGTTGTTCTAACATGCATGAAAATGGTACAGATGGATAGATTGGATTTTTCTGATCATTTTTCATATATAAATTATTTAATTTGGAGCTACGGTTGAATTTCTATGAATTTTAGAAGTTTAGGACATTTTCTGAATAAAAATAAATCCAGAAAAACATTACTGCGTCAGCCTGACATCATCATGACGTCAGCAGGTCAACAGGTCACGGTCCAGTCAAACCTGACAGTGGGTCCCGCATGTCAGTGTGATTAGTTTAACTAAATTCATTTGGTACTAATCCTAGTTAATTAGCGGGGCTGGGCCCCACCTGTCATTGACCCAGGGGGTCAAACTGGCCCACCCGTGGTCAAACGGGGTCAGCGGGGTCAAACCTGCCGGCGACTCGACGCCGGCGAGGCCCGAGACGGTGGCGGCCGTTGGAAACGCGCTACGGGGCACGGGCGAGGCCGTTCTTGGGCTTGTTGGAGAGCTCTAGCAGGCGCGCATCTAGTGGTGGTGGAGGCCGGGTCTATCGTGGCCGGAGCCAACGACGGCGAGCTCCAAGGCGGCGGCCGGAGTTCAGCCATGTGCGGGGTTGGGGCTGCGGCGTGCAAACGCAGAAGCTGAGGCGCTAGCGAGGCACTACGCGATGCGGCGGGCATGTTGGTTAGCACGGGATGACCAAATGGTCGCCGGAGTGACGCCGGCGACAAGCTCGAGCGGAGGCGAGCTTCGGCCTCGATGAACACGATGGCCACGGTGTGGAAAAGGATGGCGCGTTAGGGGGAAAATGACCGGAGGCACACAGTGCGTTGATTGAAGTGCTCGTCGGGCTCGGGGAAGGCCTGCAGTCGATGGAGCGACGACGGGGATCGCCGGATCCCACGGACGAAGACGGCGGCGTTCGGGATGAAGCAGGGCTTCCAGACCCGTGTGTCTCGGCGAGGTTGAGTAGGGCGACGGGGTAGTTCTTTTAGACACGATGGAGAGGTGGGGCAGTGGCTCTGGGTGCGGCAGCGGCGAGCGGCGGCGACGGTGGCCCTCGGGTGAGCTCGGGGGAGAGAGCCAGGGGAGGGGAGAGAGAGCAGCGAGTGAGGGAGAGGGGACAGGGTCTTCGGGTGTCTCCGTGGCGCTGGTAGAAGGCCCAGGGCTCCCAGGTGGAAGCAGGAGGTGGCCGAGGGCTCTCGGGCGCGCCCCACGGAGCTTTTTCGGGACGAGGGAGAGGAAGACGATAGAAGGGTGGCCTGGTGGGCTGGGCCGGCCACTTGGGCCGTCAGGTGGGCTTCATAGGTGAGTGCCAGGTAAGTTCTCTGCTCTCTGCTTTTCTATCGTTTTCTATTTTCTGCAACTTTGTGACTTTATTAAAAATACTAGACCAAACCCAAAAATCATGAAACTGATCAATGCCACTGTTTGAAATATAACCAATAGCAAACATTTTAGTTTATGATTATTTGAGCATTTAAACTATTTATTAGCATTTAAATGCCCAAATGCAAATACTTTATAATTTAATTCAAGAATCCAGGAATAACCTAGATATATGTTCATAATTTTTGGCAGAGGTTTTCACCTTTATCAGAAATCATGAAAAATTTCAAAGGCATTTTGGGTTCATTGAAAATGATTTTATTTGAGCCTATTTGCATTCATTTGGTGCTAGGGTTTAAACAATCCCCATTTCAAGGTTAACTGAAATTTAAACATGATGCATCACATGACTAGCTAGCTCAGAGCAAACCAGAAGCTAGGGATGTGACAACTCACCCCCATTAAACAAGAATCTCGACCCGAGATTCAAGCGTAGGGTAAGACGAAGGGGAAACACAACCTAACACAATCTTCACGATCCAGGTTGCCCTTCATAAGGACGCTGACTCTATCACCATCTTTATCTTGATGTCTTGCTCTGAGAACTCCAACCGACTTGACAACGAGAGGAGAAAGAAAAACTCTAGAAGAATTGATCTTCTCGAAGATCGAACAACTCAGGATTAACTCACGAAATGAGACATAGCAACCTCTCTCCAGCTGAGACACGAAACATTCATCCAAAAGAATGGAGTGGAACAGATGTCGAAGGTTCACTAGGTAGACAACAATTCCACACTTAAGAGGGTGGTGAATAATTGTCAACGTAGCGAGGAGTTGAGTTGTCATGATATCACAACGAGACATCTTGGAGGAGGTGACTCGTGGAGTCATCCCTTAAGTGGCAAAAAGAATTACCTTTGAAATAGAGATCATTGAAACTCTTTATATCAGCCTAAGGCAAATCACAACAATCGATTGGCAGAGTTCGAAGGAATGGCATACTCATACTAGAATGGATGATGTGGATTACCTTATTGAAAACAACACAAGGAATGATTTTAGTAACTGGGGAGAAGCTCAACAGTAGAGAGTGGGTCCACTGCTTGAGAAGTTATAGCCTAACCGAAGAAAACTGGGAGCAATCACAGTTAGTGCTGGCGATGAAGCCTAGAGCTTGTGTGTGCTCTCAAGAACTTGAGTATTTCCATGTTCATCAAGGTTTTACCAACATCCGTGTCAAGGGTGCTGACAACACAACATACTACCATGATGAATAGTAATGGACGATGCAGATGCAAAGGAAGATAACACTTCCTCAGATTTCATCTTAGCGAGGCCAAGGAAACAAAATCTGGATGATCGACCGAGGTACATTTAGCACTCCGCTTCTAATGTTCTCCTTGATGCACTAGCATGTCCCATACGTAGATATGGTTTAATATCTAGAACATCAAGTAAAAGGTCGGACTTCGGGAACACAAAAATCATAAGGCACAACTAGGGAGTAAATCCTATGACGTCCTTATGGGGAGGTGGCCAACTTCTTCAATCAAGATACTACAATAATAGATCTTCCGGCTAGGTGTGTCGGCCACGACATCCACTTTGCCGGGTTACACAGAGACCATTATTATAGTTCTTGGGAAACGTTCCAACCATCATATCTGCCTGAGATTGAGATCTGGCTGGTGTCAGGATATTCCAGACTCATCGAGTCTAGAAAGAAAAAGAAAGTTCGCAACACAAATTGACGAGATGACGTTGCGAGATTCTCGGGAAATGAACTACGATAGCAAGCTCCAAAACATGAGATGGTTCTGCTACACACATGTGAACACGTTGTCCCAGACAAAACATTATCACACGGTAGTCTTACAATAAAACACTACCGAGTTCAGGTGGGGAACCATCAACGAGGATATCGAAGTCCTAACATAAGTCATGATTCTTAAGAAGGAACTTCTTCTCCTTGAACAATTCAATCAGTGGCTTGGTGTGCTAGGGAATCCATATGGAGTGGAGGTAATTAATCTACAAACCATAGAATACATTCGCACATGCATAACTAACTTGGGATGGTACCAGAGGAAACAAAACCAATCTTTCTCGAACTCATGACGGCAACTTGCACCAAATGCACATGAATTAGAGGAGGTCACTTCTTTCATCCGAACATATGCTTCACGAACGAGTCATGAAGATAATGCTTACACAAGTTTCCAACACTAGCTTAATGTTCAACAAAATCATGGAGGAGATAAGGATGTTGTCAATGGGCTCAACAAAAATTCATCCCGGTTTCCATATTAGTGGAATTCCACAATTATGTGAACAAGGTGATAGCATTGGTCAGACCCGAAAGATATAATGGTGTATGCTCGAGGAACAACCACGAGTAAGACAACATTACGAATATCGTTGGTTCTGATTTGATTTGACGATAGCCCATACTCAAATCAATGGTTTGGGTAAGATAATAGATCCAACAATTGATCACGAGGATCAACCAATAAAGATATCATCTTTCTTCAACACACATACAAGATATCCCTTAAATGAACTAAGTTGGACAAGCTTTTATCTTCCAACTCTCCAAGTTGTTGTTTAGCTTAACCATCTAGCTCAGGAGTATCCAACACAGACTCTTGGAGAAGGGGTGGTTTACAGGAATAAACCAAGATCACGAACTCAACATAGCGGTCAGGTGACAACCTGGTAATACTTCCGAGAAGATATTCGGAAAATCACGAACCACCGATATGTTACTAAGCTCAAGGACAATCTTGCTTTTTAGGGCAAGACGATATGATCAAAGAGCGAGGGATTTGGAATAATCCTAACTCATTGATCGAAGGGTGCACCAGGAAAATGGACTAGGTAGCACGATCAACCTTAGAATGATAATTCAATAATCAGCACGCTAAGAATGAGGTTGTTGTCCATTTAACTACCAAGCAATGGAATTGCTAGGCGTATAGGTTTCACACATCACGATTCACTTGTCGGCATTCCGGTTGCGATAACACGAAACCGAGGAATGAATAAGGATGGCGAGAAGTATCACTACGTCAAGAATTCACAAGAGATGGTGCACAATTCCCATGACATTCTTGATATAAAGATGGTAATACTCCAAGGTAGAGCGGAACAAGAGCTAGATTAGCATTTTGATCCGTGGAATACAACGGCTTTGACCCAATCCTGGATATGGATGAGGTACTGGAGTTTGTTTATCCTAGTCATCCTGAATAGAATAGCTTGACGAACCACAAGAATAATAAGCATCGATAACACGAATGCACAATTACTCCTGACTATCAATTGATAGACGAAGATCAGAATACGACTAAAGAGGGACAACTCAAAGGAACATACGGTTTCTGAGTAGTGGATGCATAGGTTAGTATGTCGAAACAAGTTCAACAAGTTTCTTCCGGATAACCCATGCAGAAAAGTAGAACTGGCAGAGTCGCAATATAGAATGGAGAACTCATCGAGGGCACTCCTGTTGTGATCTTTTGATCCAACAAACTTCTGCCATAAAGTGGTTCATAGTATTTGGAAGAAGGAAATACCACGAACTTCGAGGACTATTGCAAAGGTTGCTAATAACCTAAAGGAACGAGCAAAAACTATCAACATGAAGCAAGTAGGGTGAATCTCGGGTTCAAAACCCAGGAGTAGAATACCTACTACTAAGTGGCATCACGGGATGCTTTCGAGAATGATGGCCAGAATCATCTCACTGGGAACACAAATCATGGCTAGATTACTAGATGATCCCCTAAGACACCTAGGGTCATAATAATAACTCCAACATATATGTCGAGGTAATAGAATACCTCAACTCAGCGTTTAGTGTGGTTAATCTGGCCCAAAGGGACATCGAAACGGAAGGAAGGGATTTGCAAATGCTTCAGACTATTTAGAAACCTAAGATGACTCGGACAGCATAACGGCTGTAAATGCTCAAAGATATTGGAGACATGCTACCAAAATGGTGGCATAACCACTCAGAAGCACAATATCAAGGTTTTGAGATCATCAGTTAACATACAGAAGTGGTAGGAACTGGACTGAGGCTTACATCCAACAATCTTACAAGTCTACAGATTAGTAACACGTGATCCTGATAGAAAGAGGAGATAGCCTAGTTCTTAATCCCCGTAGAAGAGAAGAGGACGACTCAGATCAGAAGGCCATGAGGTATAAGGAGTAAAAAGAGCCTTATGTTCCATCCCACAATCAATTCCCTTACATAACTAAAGCATTTCTAGACACAACTTCGACCAGTTTGGCTTGGTAATCCTACAGGCAGTCAAGCTCTGATACCAAAGCTGTCAGGACCCCGACTCAATGCCACATCGATCTAGCGTGTAACACCTCATATCACTTTGCGGCCTCACGCACGGTAATCCCACGGGTGTCGCCTTACCTTTGCCCGGGACCGTTTGCGCCTTTTGGCACACGTATATGATAGTGTCGCTAGCATCCATATGATAAGGAGCCCGGGCTGACATGGCTAGTCGTAAACCCAAAGTGGCACAAACTTACAGGGACAGGCATCCATGACCCAGCATCGAACGTGTCGGTCATCAGCGAGTGAATCCAGGCTGTAGCACTGGGCTAGCAGGACTCCGGTGAACCGGGCTGTAGCGGGCTAACAGGACTACGAAATTCATCGCGTGACATTTCCCCAAAGGGACAGACACAGGATTGAAGAAGGACACATGCCGGCCAGCCTAAGTGTTCCGGAGCAGTAGCAAGCTACCATGGAAACACTAGGAGACATTTCCCGGTAAGAGAGGCTACTAAGGATAAACAACTAGATAGTCAGATCCGACACATACCAAGCATTTCAATAACATACACACAATATGCTCGATATGTGCAAATACAACATGGCATCACAACATGACTCTACAACTCAAGTATTTTATTCAATAGGCTCCGAGGAGTGAGATATTACAAACATGGGTCTCATGACCCAACATTCAGAGCATACAAGTCAAAGCACAAGCGGAAGCTTAACATGTCTGGGTACAGACATCTATAAATGAAAAAGGCTGAAAGCCTGACTGTCTATCAGATCCTGCCGAGGGCACAAGATCGTAGCGTAGGTAACAAGCTAAACGTCGAAGTCCACGTGGAACTACTAGCGAGACTGAAGTCTCTCTGCAAAAACATAAATTAAGCAACGTGAGTACAAATGTACCCAGCAAGACTTACATCAGAACTAACTACATATGCATCATTATCAACAAAGGGGTGGTGGGGTTTAACTGCAGCAAGCCAGCTTTGACTCGGTGGCTATCCTGTACTACGACTGCAAGTGACTCTTTGAGGTGGCGCACACGAGTCCACATATTCACCATATCAATACACCACTATGGATCCGCTCCCGTCTTCCTACGAGAACGCCATCCATATCACTCACGCTTATCTTGCGTATTTTAGAGTATCCACTTCAAGTTATTTATGAACTGTACAGGCAACCCAGAAGTCCTTTTCCGCGGACACGGCTATTTGAATAGATTATATTAACCCTGCAGGGGTGTACTTCTTCACACAGCTCTCACCACTTACCGCCGTTTACACGACATGTACTCGACAACCTTCAAGCGGAAGCCCAGCGAGGGTGTCGGCCACGACCTGACTAACCACACAAGTCTCTAGTCCAGGTTTATCGCCTATTCGGGTTCCATCCGCAAGGAGATCCGGCCGGGGTGTCGCTCACGGCCCCAAACGATGTGTGCAGGGTTCCCAAGCCCACCTCGACGGGTGGATCTACACTTGGTACACCGTGCCATGGTGCCTAGTCTGTCCCAAGCCCACCTGTACCGGGTGCCACTTGGTAGACTACTAACACAACCTACAAACACCAGAAACTAGTTGCAACTCCTGGACAGAGATCATGTTGATTAATAAGTCGAGAGGGGTCGAGTTACCGGAACCCAATGTGTGGTAGTAACTGTTCATGGATCACAAACACAGAACTCAGTTCCTGAGGACGGCTGCAATGAGACAACCACCATGTACTCCTACATGGCCTCTCACCGCTACCTTTACCAAATCGTGTTCACACACTTAGCTCACACACAGCAGGACATGTTTACACACCTCCGATTCATACCCGATGAATCAGACCTGACTCAACTCTAAGCACTAGCAGGCATGACAAACAAGCATGAATGAGTAGGCACATCAGGGCTCAAACAACTCCTACTCATGCTAGTGGGTTTCATCTATTTACTGTGGCAATGACAGGTCATGCAGAGGATAAAGGGGTTCAGCTACCGCAGCAAGCAACAAATATGTCATTGTTGTCCTAATGGAGTAAAAGAGAGCAGGAGCGAGGGAGTGGGATTTTATCGGAATGAACAAGGGGGTTTTGCTTGCCTGGCACTTCTAAAGATAGTATAGCTCTTCATCAGTGTCATCGATCTCATCGTCGGTATCACGTCTATCGAGAGGGGACAAATACCGGCATCACAGAAGGAAACATAATCAATGCAATGCTCAATATGATGCATGATCATGACGTGTCAATATGCTATGGTTTGAGCTGATGCAACTAGCAGCAAGTTAAATGGAGTTGGTTTGAATCCAAAATTCAAATCCAAACTCCATATGTGAAGGTTTAAATGCCATTATATGATTTGTGCTAAACAGCAGCTATAAGTTGTTCTAACATGCATGAAAATGGTACAGATGGATAGATTGGATTTTTCTGATCATTTTTCATATATAAATTATTTAATTTGGAGCTACGGTTGAATTTCTATGAATTTTAGAAGTTTAGGACATTTTCTGGAATTTTCTGAATAAAAATAAATCCAGAAAAACATTACTGCGTCAGCCTGACATCATCATGACGTCAGCAGGTCAATAGGTCACGGTCCTGTCAAACCTGACAGTGGGTCCCGCATGTCAGTGTGATTAGTTTAACTAAATTCATTTGGTACTAATCCTAGTTAATTAGCGGGGCTGGTCCCCACCTGTCATTGACCCAGGGGGTCAAACTGGCCCACCCGTGGTCAAACGGGGTCAGCAGGGTCAAACCTGCCAGCGACTCGATGCTGGCGAGGCCCGAGACGGTGGCGGCCGTCAGAAACGCGCAACGGGGCACGGGCGAGGCCGTTCTTGGGCTTGTTGGAGAGCTCTAGCAGGCGCGCATCTAGTGGGGGTGGAGGACGGGTCTATCGTGGCCGGAGCCAACGACGGCGAGCTCCAATGCGGCGGCCGGAGTTCGGCCATGTCCGGCGTTGGGGCTGCGGCGTGCAAACGCAGAAGCTGAGGCGCTAGCGAGGCACTACGCGATGCGGCGGGCACGTTGGTTAGCACGGGATGACCAAATGGTCGCCGGAGCGACGCCGGCGAGAAGCTCGAGCGGATGCGAGCTTCAGCCTCGATGAACATGGCGGCCACGGTGTGGAAAAGGACGGGGCGTTAGGGGGAAAATGACCGGAGGCTCACAGCGCGTTGATTGAAGTGCTCGTCGGGCTTGGGGAAGGCCTGCAGTCGACGGAGAGACGACGGGGATCGTCGGATCCCACGGAAGAAGACGGCGGCGTTCGGGACGAAGCGGGGCTTCCCGACCCGTGTGTCTCGGCGAGGAGGAGTAGGGCGACGGGGCGGTTCTTTTAGACACGATGGAGAGGCGGGGCAGTGGCTCTGGGCGCGGCAGCGGCGAGCGGCGGCGACGGTGGCCCTCGGGTGAGCTCGGGGGAGAGAGCCAGGGGAGGGGAGAGAGAGCAGCGAGTGAGGGAGAGGGGACAGGGTCTTCGGGCGTCTCCGTGGCGCTGGTAGAAGACCCGGGGCTCCCAGGTGGAAGCAGGAGGTGGCCGAGGGCTCTTGGGCGCTCGCCACCGAGCTTTTTCAGGATGAGGGGGAGGAAGACGACAGAAGGGTGGCCTGGTGGGCTGGGCCGGCCACTTGGGCCGCGAGGTGGGCTTCATAGGTGAGCGCCAGGTAAGTTCTCTGCTCTCTGCTTTTCTATCGTTTTCTATTTTCTGCAACTTTGTGACTTTATTAAAAATACTAGACCAAACCCAAAAATCATGAAACTGATCAATGCCACTGTTTGAAATATAAGCAACAGCAAACATTTTAGTTTATGATTATTTGAGCATTTAAACTATTTATTAGCATTTAAATGCCCAAATGCAAATACTTTATGATTTAATTCAAGAATCCAGGAATAACCTAGATCAATGTTCATAATTTTTGGCAGAGGTTTTCACCTTTATCAGAAATCATGAACATTTTCAAAGGCATTTTGGGTTCATTGAAAATGATTTTATTTGAGCCTATTTGCATTCATTTGGTGCTAGGGTTTAAACAATCCCCATTTCAAGTTTAACTGAAATTTAAACATGATGCATCAAATGACTAGCTAGCTCAGAGCAAACCAGAAGCTAGGGATGTGACAAGGCAGGTCCGGCTTGAACTTGCAAGGCCACGCGATGCTGCGCAGCTCGGTGGTGAAGGCGCGGCAGCCTGCCGTGGCCACGGGGGGCCTTTGGTGACGAGGAGCTTGGTCTTGCGGGCCCCCGTGCGCTGCAGCTGGGGGCAGCGCGAGGTCTTGGCGTGCTGGAACGGGAGCGTGGTCGCGACGGACTGGAGCAGCAAGCACTCAAGCAGCTTCTTGAGGGCATGCAATCTCTTAGCAGCTCCGCTCTTGCTGCGCTGGTGCCAGACGGAGCGGGTTCCGTCCAGGGGCCACGCGCCTTGGGGCCAGGGCACCCTCTTGAGGGGGAGGCGGCTGAGGCGCCCCAAGAGCTTCACTGCCCGCGCAGGGCGGGGCGCGGTGCAGCGAGAAGGACGACACGGGGGAGCCCCCTGCGGCACGGACGAGCTCGGAGGCACGGTCGAGCCACTCTTCGTAGACGTCGTCGACTGGGCGGTAGCGCAGGAGCTCGTTTGCTGCGATGAGCGCAGCCCGAGCCTCCATGGCCGCGCGGGGCGCGCGGGACGAAGAACTAGCCAGGGCGAGCGAGGGAGTGGCAGTGTGGCTGTCTCGCCTCATGGATGGATGCTGGGACAATGCTTGCTGCTCGTTCCCCGCCTGGCCGGTGGCGGCGTTGACGGCAGGCGACGGGGAACGGCGAGGGTGGCTGCTGACGGGGACTGTCTGGGCGACGCCGGAAGCGAGAGCAGCTCGGTGCTCGGCGCGGGCCTGACGAGCGTCTGACATGGACGCGATGGTCGATGAAGAACAGAGCGGCGGAAGATGAAGTCCGGTGCACCCCTACCTGGCGCACCAAATGTTGGATTTCGGGTTTCGGCAGACCCTCTATGTTCGAACACTGGGGTGCGCACGGAGAATTCGCCCTCTGCCTACCTGCACCTCACCGCCTCGCTATGATCTAAGCAATCAAAGGAACAACACAAGAGACACAGAGTTTATACTGGTTCAGGCCACCATTGTGGTGTAATACCCTACTCCAGTGTGGGGCGTGGTGGATTGCCTCTTGGGCTGATGATGAACAACACAAGGGAGAAAAGCCTCGCGAGGGTCTGTTCTTGGCTGGTGCGATGAACTACTTGGGGAGTTCAGTCGCTCTCTGGATGGATTCCTGGTGATGATCCCGTCCCCCTACCTTGTGGGTGGCTAGTCCTATTTATAGGCAAAGGCCCTAGGCCTCTTCCCAAATATTGAGCGGGAAGGGCGCCAACAATTGGCCATTTTGAAGGGGAACATCTAGTACACTTATCTTGACTAAAGTTGGTCCTAGCCTGCCAAAGGCTCTGGTGGTGACGCCGGTTTGGGCTCCACGATGACCTCCATCCTGCCGTTCTGCTGGTCTCGGTCTTGTTGCACCGAAATGGACGCCTTTGCTTGATGCTCTCGCCTCCACTTGCTCCTTTTGCACCAAAGAGGAAACAAGGACTCTGCGCAGGCCGGCGCCCACCTGACGCCCGCCTGGCTTCGGTCGTCATGGCTTGCGTCATGGGCACCTCGTGAGGTACCCCACCTTGATCTCTCCGCCTCCTCGCGAGCCAGCCTGATGAGGCCATGCCTGAGGAGGCCTCCTGTCGTCTGCCCCGCAAGGCTTGGCCCCTCGCGAGGGTCTTGAGCTCGTGCTGATGAAGATGGGCCATGCTGGGCTGCCCCTTGAGCCACGCCGCATGCCGCAGGCAGGAAAGTCTGGGGACCCCCGTTCTTTTTTGAGGAGTTTTTACCCAAGTGGAAACTTTCCAAAAATGTATTGGATTTCTATGCTCTCTTAATATAACAATTTTTAATCAGTATAATTTTATTTATTGAATCATATCTTCCTGAGCATTATTCCTTAAAATGACTTTCATCAGTTTTGGAGCTCTTTTTGAACTACCACCATTTGATAAATTTAAATAAAATTCCAACCAAAATTTGGAGATGTCATGTGATGTTTCTAAATCACTTTTATGCAAAAATATATTTCATTCATTGCACATTTTGAGTTCTACACCTATTTTTCAAATCTGGTCCAGTGGGCATTTTTGCACTACAGCCTATTTAAATATTTCTTTAAAGCCTCCACCAAAATTATGGGATGTCAGTGGTAGCATGCCATCCAACTTTATGCAAAAACCTAGTGATGTTCTTTGGAAAAATTTAGTGAATCAACCTCTTTTTCATTCTGGTCCAGCCTTGTGTTTTCTACTGCAACCCTATTCATTTTTGCTCTAGTGACCTTGTGCTTTCACCTGCTTGTAGTCAACCCTACAAAACCCCTAAGTCCAGGAGCATGCACCCTTTGGGACATTTTTGGTTCATGTAATGATGCCATTTACTCCCTGTCCAGAATTGAAGTTTTGCAAAACTTGCACTAGCAAGTTTCTTCATTTGTCAAACTAACCTCACCACCCTCTCTTTCATCTAAAGAGACCCCACTCTGGGAGATTTGGCCACTCCAAGAAATGCCTAGGTGCCCCTAGCATTTTGAAAAACACCTTATGGGCATGATCTATTTTGACATGATCTTTGTTTTGTACTGAGGCCTTGCACCTCTGGGAGCAATAACTTGTCCACTAAGCCTCTAGATGACTTTGGCCTAGGTCTGTTAAACCCCAACCTCATCCAAGACCTATAGCATGCCCTAGCATTTTGTCGAGCACGTCCGTGCGTGCTCTGGGCGCGCCCAGAGCGCGCGCTTTGCACGTGCCACAACCGAGCCGCCGCGTCTCGCCCCGCACCCACTCTGTTCCTTGGCCGACCGCAGCCAGCACGCCACGTCCCCTTTTGCACCCCACGAGCACCGCAGTCCTCGCCACGTCTCCGGCATCCAGCAGCTAGCCGCCGCTGCCGCCCGACAGCCCCTGCACTGGTCGGCGCCGCCCGAGCCACGCCCGCTCGCCAGCTCGCCCTTGGAGCAGTACCCGCTCGTCCGCTAGCTCCTGCTGCCATCCCCAGCCCCGCCATGATGCCCTGCAAGCTAAAGAACGATGGTCGCCGACGATCTCTTCCACGACCGCCGCGAACCGACTTGGGAGCGCTATAAAAGGAAGCCCCTTGAGCCCCTCCGACCACACAAGCAGCCTCACACCGTTCCCCTAGTGCCCCGTTGCCATCAATTGAAGAGGAGAAGGCCATCTTCAACCTCTCCGGCCAGTTCGGCCGCCGCCTCGTTCCGGTTCACCCCGGCACCACCAGGGCCTCCCCCACCCTTCCATCACCACCACTCGGCTCCACATCGTCTTGCGAAGTCGCCCAGACCCCAAGCGACGACGGAGCATCACCCTAGCCCGAACCCCCAAATCCACCGAAGCTTTCCTCCACCGTAGAGCTCACCGCCGGCGATTTCCTCCACCTCCGACGACCCTACGACCACCGGGAGGACCGCCGCTGATCCGCGGTTCCATCCCCGTCCTCATCTCCCCGCGAGGAACCGCTGTTTGCTGGCGACGATTGCCGGAGTCCCGCCTCTGCTCGGGCAGAAGAAGCAGAGGGAGGGGAGACCAGTCAAACATGACTAGTGGGCCCCCTAGACCCATTGTCAGTGACTCCCCGCACAGTCCACCCGGGCATAAGTGGAAACGTAATTCCAGAGTATGTGTTCTACGTGTACATTTTGAATCGTTTTTCCTTTTTCTGTTTTGTTTAAAAAAACAGAATATTGACTAAACTTTGACAGGCTATAACCTTTTAAATATAACTCCAAATGAATTGATTCTTTTTCCTACCTCTCCAAAATTTAATCTAGTTTATTTTAAGATTTATTTGAAAAAAATTTCAAAACAACTTTTTGTGCTCTTTTGAAATTGTGTGTTAATTCAATTATATTTTAATTAGGATTTTTTTGAAGAGAGGAGAAAGCTTTCAAGAGTTTTGGAATGCACCTTGCCTCCCCACGACATAAAGGCAAGCATTCTGAACCCTGTCATAATATTGTGTGCGTTGTTTGAACATGGTGGCAACACCACCCTACACAGGCATACGTCATTTTATGTGATGATGTGTTCCTCCTCATGAGTGCATATTAATGATTTTCATGCTAATGGAGTTGATATGGTTGTGATGGAAATCACCGTCATATGCCTTTCATGCATACCGGAAGGGAAGCCGGGAAGGCCTCTGTCTTGGGTAGACACGGTCTTGTTCCTAGTCCTCCGTCGAGACGGTCGTGTCCGGTATGTTATGAGGGGGTATGTCGCGTGGTGTTTCTATCTGTTGGTTGAAGAATATATTATTATGCTAATCATGCAGGGAATATTTAAACCTCCTGAGTCGACCGTAGATCGAGCCTTGTTCCGGTAATCCCCATACTTGTTTCGTACTGCCACTTGTCCCTACCATAGGTAGGGTACGATTCAGTAAATTGTCAACCCCTTTCCTGGCACGCACCGTACAGAGAGGCCATGGTGGAAGATACCGGAGGCATCCGGTAGGCATGCCACCTGGTCCAGGAGCATGGGTGTTTCGGTTGTAGTCGAAGGGGTAGCTCCCCTAACTTGCGCGCGGTATAAATTTTGTGATCCCATGTTACGTCGAGGTTGTAGCCTCCCCACTTAGAGTTTTGCTTAACAGGTGTCGTGGGTGATTCCAGACACCGGTCAGTTAGGCTGGTGTGTGCGGATAGGTGTGTTTCCAATTAAAAGGACGTAGACGGAATTAGTCCCGACGGACTAAAGGAATCCGTTACTCGTGGGTAAAGAGTACACTCTCTGCAGAGATTAAAACCTATTCGAATAGCCGTGTCCATGGTTAAGGATTATAGTCTGGGATGGGTCAAGTGTCGGTCTTAGTGTCGGTCTTCGGAGGAGAAAACTGCTAAACCAGAACATGGATCGTGATTGGTGACTTATGATGATTATGATTATTATGGACTAACCCTTTTTGAAGTATTGAGTATCCCTGGGACGGTTTTACCTCCTGGATATTCACTAAGATTATTTATTTTATAAGGCCTTTATGTGGTGTCGCTGAGACGCCCGACTGTGGCATACTTGTTATTTATTTTATAAGCCCTTTATGTGGTGTCGCTGAGACGCCCGACTGTGGCATACTTGTTATTTATTTTATAAGCCCTTTATGTTGTGTCACTAAGACGCCCGACTGCGGCATGCTTGTTATTTATTTTATAAGCCCTTTATGTGGTGTCGCTGAGATGCCCG
>NC_057801.1:627539366-627564952 GCF_018294505.1 Triticum aestivum
TGAGACGCCCGACTGTGGCATGCTTGTTATTTATTTTATAAGCCCTTTATGTGGTGTCGCTGAGATGCCCGACTGTGGCATGCTTGTTATTTATTTTATAAGCCCTTTATGTGGTGTCGCTCAGACACCCGACTGAGGCATTTTTATCACTGCTATGTTATAGCATATCCATAAATAACTTGCTTGCATGCATCAGAGATTTTACTATTTTTGTGACTGACGTCATGATCATAAAATATTTCAGTTCAGAATTATCGTTGTTATATTATACCCGTGTTCATAATGTTTGCGAGTACATTCAAAAGTACTCACTGGCTTGTCCCTGGCTATTGTCTTGGCCAGATTTCTTGCGCGGAGAGGAGCGACCGTGATGACAGCCCCGGAACCTAAGCACTGGTGATAGCAGCCTCGCGAAGATAGGAGTTAACCTGGTCAGCTGTTCCTGTGGGAAATGGAGTCCCATAGACGCTGATGATCCACAAACTGCTTCCGCCATCAATCACTAGAAACCAAATTGTTGTACTCACAGGCCATAATGGTCTTGTA
This sequence comes from Triticum aestivum, assembly GCF_018294505.1. Taxonomy (NCBI): domain Eukaryota; kingdom Viridiplantae; phylum Streptophyta; class Magnoliopsida; order Poales; family Poaceae; genus Triticum; species Triticum aestivum. The sequence goes on from NC_057801.1 coordinate 627,539,913, forward strand.
CTTCATATTTTGCATTTTGCTTGGATTTTCTGTATCAAGTTGGTGCCTCATCAGCTAACAGTAATCCTGGGGTTGGTGAGCACAAGGACCATTTTCTGGAAATTAATACCCGGAATACCAGTCGTCACAAACTTGGTATCAGAGCCAGGCTGACCATTGGCTAATCCTATCTTAGCCAGGTCGAAAAACCTAGGTAAACCAACCCATCAGACCTTAACCAAACCCCGACCAAGCTTCTCGTGCATGATAGCCACACAGTGAGCCTGGCACCTTTTTACAGTTGGTGCCCAACCTATCATCTTAGCCTATCGATCACGTGCCAGTGACTGACGCCCATTATGTCCCATCCGCAAGCGTGCGAAGGAAGACTCCGCCCCTTTTCAATAAAAGGGGCACGCTAGCCTCAACCCATCACAGCACAGCCTCATCCCCGAACCTAGCCATAATGCCTGGCCCCGTAGTGCACAATGAGACCACAGCAACCAACCTTGGAGGTTTTGTGACCATACTCGCAAACCTCACCCGTCGTGCCTATGCGTTAGAAGAGCCCCCAGAATATGTTGTGTACCAAGGGACCATGAGCGGTGAGAGCCGTGAATTCTGGGCCACTGTACACGTCTACGGTAGGGGTCTGTTGCCAGAACGCCCCTACAAGTTCACCAGAAGGACAACTTCCTTCGAGCCACAAGCCATCCAGCTAGCTGCCCGATAGGCTATAGTTCAACCCCGGCATTTGTCGCCCAGAGTTAACTGTCACTTGTTCTACTACTACCCCAGGCGTGAAGGGTATGGTAGACCACCCCAAGTTGCCAACGGAGACCACGAGACGGATCCTGCATTGTTGCACCTAGTGCGTTATGTAGATGCACTAGAGGCACTGTTCGATCAGATCACCATTGATCTGATCGCAGCTCGTGGAGAGCTGGTTCGCCGAGCCCCGACAAGCAGGGAAGACGAGCCCGACACCGACAACCCAGTCGTGCTGTTCGGACACCCGATCGAGACCTTGAGGTCAGCCCCAGCCATCAACCAAGGTGCTTTGATGACCCCAGAAGTGCTTCGTCGCCTTTTGGGAGCACACTCCAACGGGATTGTGGCCAACAATCCCCGCGATGGTCATCATCGCCACCCCGACCCTGCAGCCCCTCTACCAGCTCCAGCTAATTTCGATGGTGAGACCCGTGGAGAAGCCTCGACATCCACAAGGCACACCCGTTTGGATGTAAACGAGGTAGACTAAGTCACCCGAGTAGTGCCGAGTCTTAGTGTATCCTCACTTTGTAATCGTGTGACCTTGTAAACAAACGCAGTCTGTTGTTGTGCCTCTGTTTTAATAGTAGCCCTTGCATAATTGTGTCAGCCTGCAGTTGCATTTTTATTTCAGTCACAACTACCAAAACCAACCCCAACGACACCCACAGTAACACGTCCCCTTTTTGAGATATGTGTATCTGTGGTTTTGACCCCGACCCTTGGAGATGATCTGTCAAATTTATTACCTTTCACCACGGTAAATAAACCAGCCCAGATGCTATATAAGAAGGCCACCTCGTGACCTTACCCAGCACCCCTCACCTCGTGCACCACCCTCACAACCATTTCTTGCCATGCCGAGCCCTAGTATTTATCTGAGAACCACAAATGCAACCCCGGGTAGCTTTGTCAAAATATTGTGGGACTTTACCTGCAGTACCATGGGTTCTACCCAGCCACCCCAGTACGAGCTGTTCAAATCGAGAATCACCGCTTCCACCTCAAAATATTGGGCAGCTGTACACATCCCTCCCGTAGACTCCAACCAAGACCCAACGGAGGTCTCCTTCGTGGGGAGATCTATGCCAACCCCACACATGGCCATAGAAGCTGCTGCGTATGAAGCGATTGCTCGTCTTCGATTCGCGGTACCCTATGCCAGCGAACGAGGGTATTATTACTTTCCGAGCCGTGCAGCACCCGGAGGAGTAACATCTTTTTTTGGTGGACGATTTGAGAGAGACCCAGTACTGGCCAACCTTGTCCAGTACATCATCGCTCAAGAACGTTTGAACCAACGAGTAATGGATTATCTACAGAGTCTCGCTGATTTGAATCCTCAGATTGCCATCGGCAGACCACTGAGGCCCGACCAGGAGAGACACATACATTGACTGGTCAATCCACTTCCTCCGATAGAAGAGGAGTGTGTCCCAGTACCTGAGACATTTTCGCGAGACCCCGTCCAGTTACCGTTTTCATTTTAGACATCACTGCTGTGTTTATTATTGCAATATTTATTATTGCGTTGTAACTTATGCATGGTACCACGAGTTTGTACGACGAGTCGATTATTTGGTTTCTACTAATATGAGTAGTTTTCATTGTGATTTTTTTAACCATTGTCCCCGCGAAAAATCCTGGAGTGAAATTTCTTTTCCCTGAGTTGCTGCATCACCTATCCTCTCACGTCATGGATTATTTTTATTCACGCAGCACCACGGCAGCAGACCCACAACCACTCAGACTCTTACACTGCTTGCAAAGACACGTAACCGTGTTGCATCTCACCGATTCCCTCCCTAAGCACACCACAGCCTCCAATGGAGAGATTAGCGGAAAATCATCCGGATACTAATCACCTCCGGCACACTGACAACAGTTAACACCCGGCATCACACCTAGTCCTCGTGATCACCGCCACCGCAGAGAGCCAGCACCCGAGTAGCTGCATCACGGCGATCATCAAGGATCATCGCGCATAGGAGCACGGAGAGCCCCAGCACTGCCGCCAGCCCTCCGCACACTAGGATCACATACCAGTCCGGCGCCGCCTCCGCCATTTGAGCCTCTTCTCAAGCTCATGTAAGCAGTAATGGATGAGAAGGAGGAGGAGAAACGAGGCCAGGTGCGAAGTAGAAGAAGGAGCACTGCGATCATTATATAGCTCGAGATCGGTGTACGGTGGGCGAAGTCCACCAGCGCCGCTCATCGCCCGATCGCCGGGGTTCGGAGGCGAATCCATGAGCAGTGCCGACAGCGCACTGGCTCGTGAAGTGAGTGCACGCTGCACCGGCAGCAAGCACGCCGCGCACTATCACAGTACGGCCTAGATGCCCTACGCGCTAGACGTCGCCGGTGGAGAAAGCGCGGGAAAGCGCGCGGGAGAGAGGAAGATGAGAGAGCGAGAGGAAGAAGGAGAGACTGACAATGGGCCCTGGATCCACCTGTCAGCCAGAGGGAGCACTGTGCTCTCGGGTACGACCAGCGTATTTTTTAGAATTTAGATTTTGTTCTAAATTTACTGCGTCCAACGTAGGAATCGCTCGTTTTTTCTAAACGTGGATTTCTCCACACAACGCCAGTGTCCCACACTGTAGTTTTACGCCACTTATTGCCCTCTCACTATAGCCGCATTTCACCGCTTAAGTAAGTAATCGTTTTGATCTGGTAATAGTATTTTTTTCTCAAAAAACAATCCTTAGCAAATCTCGAGGACGAGATTTTTCTTAAGGGGGCTAGTATTTGTAACACCCCAAAATTTAACCAGGTTTTAATTATTTAAAATTTTGCCAGGAGTTTAAATTTTTTGCCTTCTGGATTTTTTCTGTTAATTTCAGAAGCTTTCTTTTTTGAGGAGTTTTTACCCAAGTGGAAACTTTCCAAAAATGTATTGGATTTCCCTGCTCTCTCAATATAACAATTTTTAATCAGTAGAATTTTATTTATTGAATCATATCTTCCTGAGCATTATTCCTTAAAATGACTTCCATCAGTTTTGGAGCTCTTTTTGAACTACCACCATTTGATAAATTTAACTAAAATTCCAACCAAAATTTGGAGATGTCATGTGATGTTTCTAAATCACTTTTATGCAAAAATATATTTCATTCATTGCATATTTTGAGTTCTACACCTATTTTTCAAATCTGGTCCAGTGGGCATTTTTGCACTACAGCCTATTTAAATATTTCTTTAAAGCCTCCACCAAAATTATGGGATGTCAGTGGTAGCATGCCATCCAACTTTATGCAAAAACCTAGTGATGTGCTTTGGAAAAATTTAGTGAATCAACCTCTTTTTCATTCTGGTCCAGCCTTGTGTTTTCTACTGCAACCCTATTCATTTTTGCTCTAGTGACCTTGTGCTTTCACCTGCTTGTAGTCGACCCTACAAAACCCCTAAGTCCAGGAGCATGCACCCTTTGGGACATTTTTGGTTCATGTAATGATGCCATTTACTCCCTGACCAGAATTGAAGTTTTGCAAAACTTGCACTAGCAAGTTTCTTCATTTGTCAAACTAACCTCACCACCCTCTCTTTCATCTAAAGAGACCCCACTCTGGGAGATTTGGCCACTCCAAGAAATGCCTAGGTGCCCCTGGCATTTTGACAAACACCTTATGGGCATGATCTATTTTGACATGATCTTTGTTTTGTACTGAGGCATTGCACCTCTGGGAGCAATAACTTGTCCACTAAGCCTCTAGATGACTTTGGCCTAGGTCTGTTAAACCCCAACCTCATCCAAGACCTATAGCATGCCCTAGTATTTTGTCGAGCACGTCCCGTGTGTGCTCTGTGCGCGCTGAGAGCGCGCGTTTTGCACGTGCCGTGACCGAGCAGCCGCGTCTCGCCCCGCACCCACTCTGGTCCTTGGCCGACCGCAGCCAGCAGGCCACGTCCCCTTCTGCACCCCACGAGCACCGCAGCCCTCGCCACATCTTTGGCAAGCCAGCAGCTAGCCGCCACTACCACCCGACAGCCCCTGCACTGGTCGGCGCCGCCCGAGCCACGCCCACTCGCCAGCTCGCCCTTGCAGCAGTACCCGCTCGTCCGCTAGCTCCTGCCGCCATCCCCAGCCCCGCCACGATGCCCTGCAAGCTACAGAACGGCGGTCGCCGACGAGCTCATCCACGGCCGCCGCGAACCGACTTGGGAGCGCTATAAAAGGAAGCCTCTCGAGCCCCTCCGAGCACACAAGCAGCCTCACACTGTTCCCCTAGTGCCCCGTTGCCATCAATTGAAGAGGAGAAGGCCATCTTCAACCTCTCCGGCCAGTTCGGCCGCCGCCTCGTTCCAGTTCACCCGGCACCACCAGGGCCTCCCCCACCCTTCCATCACCACCACTCAGCTCCACATCATCTTGCGAAGCCGCCCAGACCCCAAGCGACGATGGAGCATCACCCTAGCCCGAACCCCCAAATCCACCGAAGCTTTCCTCCACCGTAGAGCTCACCGCCGGCGATTTCCTCCACCTCCGACGACCCTACGACCACCGGGAGGACCGCCACTGATCTGCAGATCCATCCCCGTCCTCAGCTCCCCACGAGGAACCTCCGTTCGTCGGCGACGGTCGCCAGAGTCTCGCCTCTGCTCGGGCAGAAGAAGCAGAGGGAGGGGAGACCAGTCAAACATGACTAGTGGGCCCCCTGGACCCACTGTCAGCGACTCCCGCGCAGTCCACGCGGGCATAAGTGGAAACGTAATTCCAGAGTACGTGTTCGACGTGTACATTTCGAATCGTTTTTCCTTTTTCTGTTTTATTTAAAAAAAGAATATTGACTAAACTTTGACAGGCTATAACCTTTTAAATATAACTCCAAATGAATTGATTCTTTTTCCTATCTCTCCAAAATTTAATCTAGTTTATTTTAAGAATTATTCGAAAAAATTTCAAAACAACTTTTTGTGCTGTTTTGAAATTGTGTGTTAATTCAATTATATTTTAAATAGGATTTTTTTGAAGAGAGGAGAAAGCTTTCAAGAGTTTTGGAATGCACCTTGCCTCCCCACGACTTAAAGGCAAGCATTCTGAACCCTGGCATAATATTGTGTGCGTTGTTTGAACACAGTGACAACACCACCCTACACAGGCATACGTCATTTTATGTGATGATGTGTTCCTCCTCATGAGTGCATATTAATGATTTCCATGCTAATGTAGTTGATATGGTTGTGATGGAAATCACCGTCATATGCCTTTCAAGCATACCGGAAGGGAAACCGGGAAGGCCTCTGTCTTGGGTAGACACGGTCTTGTTCCTAGTCCTCTGTCGAGACGGTCGTGTCCGGTATGGCATGAGGGGGTATGTCGCGTGGTGTTTCTATCTGTTGGTTGAAGTATATATTATTATGCTAATCATGCAGGGAATATTTAAACCTCCTGAGTCGACCGTAGATCGAGTCTTGTTCCGGTAACCCCCATACTTGTTTCGTACTGCCACTTTTCCCTGCCATAGGTAGGGTACGGTTCAGTAAATTGTCAACCCCTTTCCTAGCACACACCGTACAGAGAGGCCATGGTGGAAGATACCAGAGGCATCCGGTAGGCATGCCACCTGGTCCGGGAGCATGGGTGTTTCAGTTGTAGCTGAAGGGGTTGCTCCCCTAACTTGCGCGCGGTATAACTTTTGTGATCCCATGTTACGTCGAGGTTGTAGCCTCCCCACTTAGAGTTTTTCTTAACGGGTGTCGTGGGTGATTCCAGACACCGGTAAGTTAGGCTGGTGTGTGCGGATAGGTGTGTTTCCAATTAAAAGGTCGTAGACGGAATTAGTCCCGATGGACTAAAGGAATCCGTTACTTAAAGAGTACACTCTCTGCAGAGATTAAAACTTACTCGAATAGCCGTGTCCATGGTTAAGGATTACAGTCTGGGATGGGTCAAGTGTCGGTCTTCGGAGGAGAAAACTGCTAAACCAGAACATGGATCATGATTGGTGACTTATGATGATTATGATTATTATGGACTAACCCTTTTTGAAGTATTGAGTATCCCTGGGACGGTTTTACCTCCTAGATATTCACTAGGATTACTTATTTTATAAGCCCTTTATGTGGTGTCGCTGAGACGCCCGACTGTGGCATACTTGTTATTTATTTTTTAAGCCCTTTATGTGGTGTCGCTGAGACGCCCGACTGTGGCATGCTTGTTATTTATTTTATAAGCCCTTTATGTGGTGTCGCTGAGACGCCCGACTGTGGCATGCTTGTTATTTATTTTATAAGCCCTTTATGTGGTGTCGCTCAGACACCCGACTGAGGCATTTTTATCGCTACTATGTTATTGCATATCCATAAATAACTTGCTTGCATGCATCAGAGATTTTACTATTTTTGTGACTGACGTCATGATCATAAAATATGTCAGTACAGAATTATCATTGTTATATTATACCCGTGTTCATAATGTTTGCGAGTACATTCAAAAGTACTCACTGGCTTGTCCCTGGCTATTGTCTTGGCCAGATTTCTTGCGCGGAGAGGAGCGACCGTGATGACAGCCCCGGAACCTAAGCAATGGTGATAGCAGCCTCGCGAAGATAGGAGTTAACCTGGTCAGCTATTCCTGTGGGAAATGGAGTCCCATAGAAGCTGATGATCCACAAACCGCTTCCGCCATCAACCACTAGAAACCAAATTGTTGTACTCACAGGCCATAATGGTCTTGTACTTCATATTTCGCATTTTGCTTGGATTTTCTATATCAAGTTGGTGCCTCATCAGCTAACAGTAATCCTGGGGTTGGTGAGCACAAGGACCATTTTCTGGAAATTAATACCCGGAAAACCGGTCGTCACAGGTCTCGGTCTTGTTGCACCGAAATGGACGCTTTTGCTTGATGCTCTCGCCTGCGCTTGCTCCCTTTGCACCAAAGAGGAAACAAGGACTCTGCGCAGGCCGGCGCCCGCCTGGTGCCCGCCTGGCTTCAGTCATCATGGCTTGCCTCATGGGCACCTCGTGAGGTACCCCGCCTTGATCTCTCCGCCTCCTCGCGAGCCAGCCTGACGAGGTCGTGCCTGATGAGGCCTCCTGTCATCCGCCCCGCGAGGCTTGGCCCCTCGCGAGGGTCTTGAGCTCGTGCTGATGAAGATGGGCCATGCTGGGCCGCCCCTTGAGCCATGCCGCATGCTGCAGGAAGGCAATTCTGGGGACCCCCATTCCTAGAATGCCGACAGTGGTTCTATGTCACAGCTCCATGAGGGACAAAGTGGGCGGCTGCCCCCACCTTCCGCTCGGGCCCTCTGCCTCAACTGGCGTCGTGGGCCAATGTGGGACTGGACTGGGGGCCTGCCAATGACGTACCAACATTGCAGAGCCGCATTCGGGAGCTTCTTGAGAGGGATATCTGTCTTTTCAGAATAATTCAGGTAATGCTAGTTCGGCGGGCCCTGTCGTGCAAACGTCGATCTCTCCGAATGTGGGAGCTCAATCCAGAAGGTCCGCGAACCACTTAGCACTTCCTTGGCATGACTCTCAAAGGGATGTATAAGTTATTCTTTGGACCACGAGTAAAGTGTCCGGACACCACCGAGGACGCGTACCTGAGCTGCAACCGCCCAGATACCCAAGTAAGAAACCCTGTAACCAAACACTTCGTTTATATTTATCACAACATTATTCTGAAAACTGTCCGCGCCCAACATTGGCTCAGCAAGGTGGAGAGGATCAGGTGTCCGGCCCCACTTCCCGAAGGCTCGCCTAGTCCTGCAATAGCCAAGATGCTTAGACGTGCGCTAAGCCAAGTGCCCTTAGGGAAAGGGTAAGGGAGAAATAGAGAAGCCGAGCTTCACACATTGCACATCCAAACCGGGGGAATTACTGTCTCCATGAAGGAGGATAATCGGGGAGGTGAATCCAAGGTTTCCTCCCCCCGCGGGAAGAAAAGGGCCGCCTCCGAAGACTTGGAAATGGAGGTGCCTAAACAAGGGAAGAAAACTTCACCTGGGGGCCCTGCCCCAGAGGGCGTCCTCACCGCACCATGCCCGCAAACGGGCGAGTCCTCCACCGAGCTGTAAGTTAATGGTGAATAAAAAGACGTTGCTTCCTCCTCCGAGAACAATAACCAGGATCTATCTTTTGCAGACCGGCTAGTAGCTCTTCTCAACAGAGTTCTTCTTCGGGGGATCTTCTTTCGGAGATGATGGAGAGTGAAACCCCACCTGCCTCTCCGCCCCATGGGGCGGGCGACCCTGAGGTGGCGTCATAGAGGAGTCCAGATCCACCGAGGCCGGAAACTAACACTTCGGCCACACCGAGCCCGGCATGTTCAACTCCCATGGAGGGCAGTAAGAAGGGTCCGGGACAGTCCGGCGCCTGGCCGAACACACTGACGTGCCTTCTGGAGCAAGCTGCTCTCTCGGAGGATCAACGTACGTTAATGGGTACGGTGTTGGAGAAGATTTCATCCGCCACCAGCGGGTTGAATGAAGCTTTTTCGATCCTGCTCAAAGGCTTTGAGGTACGCAACGAAACACATAATTTTTTGGTTGTACCGCACACAATAGGTGTGCTCTGTATAGATAGTAGCCCCTGAGACTCTGGTTGCCAGCCCTAGGTGGCAAACGGAGGATCACACTCCCAGGTAATGATCGCACAACATTCATGCGCAGGTTGCTAACGGTCCGGCGGTAGACCGGACCGCTGAATTTGCCGAACTGAGCCGACAGATTGATGTAGTGGATACCGACATCACGCTTGTAAATAAGCGGCTTGACGAGTCACAGAGTATGTGCTCTTCTTTACTCAAATGTTTATGAAATATCAAGAGGAGCATAATGTTAATATGATATGCTTTGGCTGCAGGCGGAGCTGCTGCCTTGGAGGCCCTGAGGGCGGAACTTGCCCTAGCCAAGGAACAAGCCCAGGCTAGCAATGCGGCTGCCCTAAAGGCGGCCAAAGATTTGAGAGCCGAACAGGCTGCTCATCGCCGAAGCAAAGACAAAATAGCCGAAATGGCTGTGGAGCTGAGGGACGCCGCCGACCGGTATGAGCTTCTTGAAAAGGAGTTTCTGGCGAAGTTGGCTGATCTGAAGAAGGCCCTGGATGCGGCCAAGGAGACGCGTTCTGAAATTAGAGCTTTGTGGGAGGAGCTTCGACAGGCTGGAGACATCACGGCTGGAAGCCCCTATGTGTTGTGGATGAAGTTTAGAGACCCCAAGTATGCTCCTCTGGATCAGCTTTGGAGCGGTGTAGACGCGTATGCGGATCTGGCAAAAAGTGCGGCTGATGTGGCCAAGTTCTTCAAGGATCAGAAAGATAATGAAATAGAAAGGTTGTTCTGGTTGCAATTCAATGCTCCGACGCGCCCACTGCCATTGAGTGAGAGGATGGCTGCTATGCTGAGCTCCATAGGGTGTCTGGTCTTGCAATGAGGTCTGTAATAGACCATCTATGGCCGAAGGGACCAAGGCTGGGCAGTTATTTTGATTTAGTGCAACAATTCCTTGGCGCCGTATCGTGAAACGATGCCATGAAGAGGTCGGCATGCATAGAGGGTGCATGGATGGCTCTTGCCCGTGTTAAAACATATTGGGCGGATATGGAGGCCACCGACATTGCAACCCAGAGTCCGGCAGGAAGCCAGGACCCAGCCGAGCAATATTTTGAGCAGGTCATAGAAGGTGCCCATATAATAGAGGCTCAGTGCTCGAAGAGTGTCATGTTCGAGTGACAAGTTTTTTAATTGTAAAAACAATTCTGTGTTAATTAAAGGCTGTGTTTATAGTTTCGCCTGAAAGTGTTATAGTGCCTCCTGTGCGGCCGTTTATGTATGTATATAACCTGAAGGTTAGCAGTCGTTGGCTTCAGCCCCCACGCATATAATGCGGGGGTGTTCGAGAAAATGTGCGTAATCACACTTGATCCAACGTCTTGGTCCATTAAGGAGGTGATCGCACGTCGAACTAGCAACCAGACTATATAGCTTTAACACTTTCACTTAGCCATAGGAGTTTGATGGTGGGGCTACTATGTAGCCCCTAGTACCTCCGCGTGCATCCCGATAGGGGCGTGTATGTACATGACCGGGAAACAGTCCTTCGTTAATGCGGAGGAATCCTAAAGATTCCGATGAGTCCACGAGTGGTTGACCAGTCTCTTGCTGTATCATGACAGTTAGTTTTCGGCTTTCTCTACTGAGGTGCTCATCCGGAATAACCAGGGCACAATCGAAGTAGTTCTCCTTTGTCTGCCTTAGCCGATAGAACGGAACATAAGGCAGCAAACCCAGGAGCCGGGCAAACCCAACATTTGACCAAAGACATGATTCAGAGCTGATGGATATAAGGCCAAACTCGCGACGCGGAATACTCCCGAAGGTATTCGGACTTTATAACATATACTGGGCTGAGCAATGCCCTAGATTATTAACACTGTATTTCCAAGTGCGTGCATTGATCTGTCGTGGTGAAATGCCTATAACGCCAGTATCCCCTGTGGGTGTATTGAATACCCATGGGATGTCAAGCAACAAGAGATAGTAAAGAAGGTTTACACAGGGCTTAATCTAAAGAGAAACCTTTGAGCGGGGCCCTGCTGCATGTCTGCGCCTTTGTCTCAGTTGCGTCGTATCCTAGAAGGGTGTCGCATGAATAGTGTCTGTAAAAACGAAAAATCATGTAAAAGAGTATGGCGTAAGCGTGCGAAAAGTTTTTTATTCTCAATGAATGTTAGAAATGTGAGATATTGGCATATTAATAAGGTCGAGCCGAATTGTGGGCCTTATTACTTGTTTGCAGCCCCTGGTACCATCTATGGGGGTATATGTATAACATCCAGCTCAGGTTTATTTGGGCTGTTATCGATGCTGGTGCACCGGACTCGTCTAACCATGTCCGCGGTCTTAACGACAGATCATGCATTCTGGTAGGAGAGGCCGCTTAGTGTCCGGCTGCTAGAGCCGCCACATACTCTTCTGCGTGTAAGGAACGCTCTGTGTTTCCGCTAACAGTGATTACGCCATGTGTACCGGGCATCTTGAATTTATGGTAGGCATAGTGTGGTACTGCATTGAAGCGAGCAAAGGCCGTTCTTCCGAGTAATGCATGATAACTGCTTCGGAAAGGAGCGATGTCGAAGAGTAATTCTTCGCTTCTAAAGTTGTCGGGAGAACCGAATATCACCTCTAATATGAGGGAGACCCTGCAACGGGCCTTAACGCCTGGTATCAATCCTTTAAAGGTGGTGTTACTTTGGCTAATTCTGGATGGGTCTATCCCCATCTCGGGGACGGTGTCCTGATATATCAGATTAAGACTACAGCCGCCGTCCATGAGGATTAGAGTGAGATGGTATCCATCAATTATTGGGTCGAGCACCAAGGTAGCCGATCCTCCGTGCCGGATACTAGTCGGGTGGTCTCTGTGATCAAAGGTGATCGGGTAGGCCGACCAGGGGTTGAATTTGGGGGCAACGGGCTCTACAGCGTATACGTCTCTGAGAGCGCGTTTACGCCTTCTCTTTGGTATGTGAGTCGCGTAGATCATGTTTACTGTTTTGACTTCTGGTGGGAATTTTTTCTGTCCCCCAGTGTTTGGCTGGCGAGGCTCATCCTCGTCTTCATTTGGTGTTTCCCTTCCCTTGTGTTCGGCGTTTAACTTGCCAGCCTGCTTGAAGACCCAGCATTCTCTGTGAGTGTGATTCACAGGTTTTTCGGGGGTGCCATGAATTTGGCACAATCTGTCCAGGACTTTGTTCAGGCTGTACGGTCCCTCTTTGCTGCCTTTAAATGGCTTCTTTCTTTGACCGAGTCGAGAGCCCCTGAATCCGGCGTTGACCACCATGTTGTCCGGACTTTCTTCATTGTTTCGATGCTTGTTGTTGTTGCGCCGTGGCCACCCGTTGCCATCCCTAATTTCGGATGTGCCTGGGTCACTGGTGCCTCTACGGGCCAACCAGTTGTCCTCACCCGCGCAAAAGCGGGTCATAAGGCTTGTTAAGGCCACCATTGTCCTCGGCTTTTCTTGGTCGCGGTGTCTGGCAAGCCACTCGTCCCGGATACTGTGCTTGAAGGCCGCTAGGGCTTCGGCATCCTGACAATCAACAATTTGATTCTTCTTAGTGAGAAATCTATTCCAAAGCTTACGGGCCGACTCTCCGGGCTGTTGTATTATGTGACTTAAATCGTCTGCGTCCGGAGGTCGGACATAGGTCCCTTGAAAATTGGCCTTGAAAGCGTCCTCAAGTTCCTCCCAACTTCCGATTGAATTTTCGGGGAGGCTTTTCAACCAATGTCGAGCTGGCCCTTTCAACTTGAGGGGAAGGTATTTGATGGCGTGGAGGTCATCCCCACGAGCCATGTGGATATGAAGGATAAAATCCTCAATCCAGACCCCAGGGTGTGTCGTTCCGTCGTATGCCTCTATGTTCACGGGTTTGAATCCCTGTGGAAATTCGTGATCCAGCACCTCGTCGGTGAAGCACAGAGGGTGCACAGCCCCTCTGTATCTGGACATGTCGTGGCATGCTGTCGACTGTTGTTGTGCCCGGTGTTGATTCCGAACTGGTATTTGATCAGTGTGATCATTTTGGTGACCATAGTCCCGCGTCGGGGCATGACCTATGGATCCATAGATGGACCTGGTCGCGCCGGCTTTTTGGTCTAGGAGCTCACGTAAATCATGTGTGGCGTCAGTGGCTGCTCTATTGCGGCCATGAAGTGGTTGGTCCGGCCGATTGGCCATATTTTTCTTCAGCAGAATAGGCTCTATGGCCTGATGTCTACTACACAACCTTCTTCTTGTAGACGTTGTTGGGCCTACAAGTGCACAGGTTTGTAGGACAGTAGCAAATTTCCCTCAAGTGGATGACCTAAGGTTTATCAATCCATGGGAGGCATAGGATGAAGATGGTCTCTCTCAAACAACCCTGCAACCAAATAACAAAGAGTCTCTTGTGTCCCCAACACACCCAATACAATGGTAAATTGTATAGGTGCACTAGTTTGGCGAAGAGATGGTGATACAAGTGCAATATGGATGGTAGATAAAGGTATTTGTAATATGAAATTATAAAAACAGCAAGGTAGCTAGCGATAAAAGTGAGCGTAAATGGTATTGCAATGGTAGGAAACACTGCCTAAGGTTCATACTTTCACTAGTGCAAGTTCTCTCAACAATAATAACATAGATAGATCATATAACAATCCCTCAACATGCAACAAACAGTCACTCCAAAGCCACTAATAGCGGATAACAAACGAAGAGATTATGGTATGGTACGAAACCACCTCAAAGTTATCCTTTCCGTTCTATCTATTCAAGAGTTCGTAGTAAAAAAACATGAAGCTATTCTTTCCGCTCAATCTATCATAGAGTTCATACTACAATAACACCTTTAAGACACAAATCAACCAAAACCCTAATGTCACCTAGATACTCCATTGTCACCTCAAGTATCCGTGGGCATGATTATACGATTTGCATCACACAATCTCAGATTCATCTATTCAACCAACACAAAGTACTTCAAAGAGTGCCCCAAAGATTCTAGCAGAGAGTCAAGACGAAAACGTGTGCCAACCCCTATGCATAGGTTCATGGGTGGAACCCGCAAGTTGGTCACCAAAACATACATCAAGTGGCACATGATATCCCATTGTCACCACAGATAATCACGGCAAGACATACATCGAGTGTTCTCAAATCATAAAAGACTCAATCAGATAAGATAGCTTCAAACGGTAAAACTCAATCCATTACAAGAGAGTAGAGGGGGAGAAACATCATAAGATCCAACTACAATAGCAAATCTCGGGATACGTCAAGATCGTGCCATAGAGGGAACACGAGAGAGAACACGAGAGAGAGAGAGATCAAACACATAGCTACTGGTACATACCCTCAGCCCCGAGGGTGAACTACTCCCTCCTCGTCATGGATAGCACCGGGATGCTGAAGATGGCCACCGGTGAGGGATCCCCCCCTCCGGCAGTGTGCCGGAACAGGCTCCCGAGAGGATTTTGGTGGCTACAGAGGCTTGCGGCGGCGGAACTCCTGATCTATCTTCATCTTCGGTGTTTTTAGGGCATGTAGGCTTATATAGGCGAAAGAAGTCGGTTGGGGGAGCCTCGAGGGGCCCATGAGAGGGTAGGGCGCGCCTAGGGGGGTGGGCGCCCCCCTGTCTTGTGGCCTCCTCGATGATCCCCTGGCTTGCACTCCAAGTTCCTGGGATTGGTTCTATTCCAAAAATAACTGTTCTGAAGGTTTCATTCCGTTTGGACTCTGTTTGATATTCCTTTTCTTCGAAATACTGAAACATGCAATAAAACAACAATATGGGCTGGGCCTCCGGTTAGTAGGTTAGTCCCAAAAGTAATATAAAAGTGTATAATAAAGCCCATAATCATTCAAGACAGATAATAAAATAGCATGAATGCTTCATAAATTATAGATACGTTGGAGACGTATCAGCATCCCCAAGCTTAATTCATGCTCATCCTCGAGTAGGTAAATGATAAAAGAAAGAATTTATGAAGTGTGAATGCTAGATGTGTACAAGTTTGATCAATGATAATTTCAATGACCTTTACTAGCATCAATATATGTCATAACAGTAGTTCATCTCATAAAACTATTCATAATAAAGTAACAAGCTATTCACATGTTAAAGCATAGACGATAAACTTTCTTGGAAACTAGCAAACTTCAATCTTAGTCATCAAACAATTGCAATTCATCTTATTTTTAGGAAGGGTCTATGTCAGAGCTTTGATTTTGCAAACTCCACATACTCAACTATCATATAGTCTTCTACAATTGCTAACACTCATGTGATATTAATGGTTCCAAAGTTTTAATCAAACACAGAGAAAGATAGGTGCTTATAGTGTTGTCTCCAAACATATTCACCTTTGGGTGATGTCAACAACAATAGTTCATGCTAACGTACATCCAATTGGATATATATATCAGGATCACCCTAACACAAAGTGCTTGCCAAAGGATAAAATGGAAAAGGGAAAGGTGAAGATCACCTTGACTATTGCATAAAGTAAAAGACATAAAGTAAAAGGTAGGCCCTTCGCAGAGGGAAGCAGAGATTTGCAGAGGTGCCAGAGCTCGATTTTGAAACAGAGATAAATAATTTTGAGAGGTATGATCTCATTGTCAACATAACAACCAAGAGTTCCCAATATCTTCCATATTACATACATTATAGGCGGTTCCCAAACAGAATGGTAAAAGTTTTTACCCCCCCCCCTCCACCAACAATCATCAATCCATGGCTTGCCCAAAACAACGGGTGCCTCCAACTAACATCAAACCTGGGGGAGTTTTGTTTGCAATTATTTTGATTTGATTTTGATATTTTTGATCATGGGACTGGGCATCCCGGTTACCGCCACTTTCTCGTGAATGAGGAGCGGAGTCCACTCCTCTCGAGAATAACCCACCTAGCATGGAAGACACTAACAGCCCCTAGTTGCTACATGAGCAATTCGGGCATACAAAAGAGATTATAATTTGAAGGTTTAGAGTTTGGCACATGCAAATTTACTTGGAACGGCAGGTAAATACCGCAAATAGGTAGGTATGGTGGACACTCATGGCAAAAACTGGGTTTAAGGATATTGGATGCACAAGCAGTATTCCCACTTAGTACAGATATTTAGGCTAGCAAGGGGAGAAAGGAAAGCTCAACATGTTTGAATGATCCATGACAATATACTTTAACTGAGATGTGAGAAAACGTAACCCATTACGTTGTCTTCCTTGTCCAACATCAACTCTTTAACATGTCATACTTAATGAGTGCTCACAATTATAAAAGATGTCTAGGATAGTATATTTATACGTGAAATCTATCTTCCTTCAATATTCTTTCATGAATTGTTCAACTGACCAATACAATGCTTGCTAACCTTAAATAAACCTCTACTTCTTAGATGTGAAGTCATTACTCCCCATGGGATAAGCAAATGAAACATATATAATTTCAGATTTATAACATTCAACTCATTCAACCATTTACTCATAGGATATAAGTGAAGCACAAGAGTAAATGAAAAACTACTCCAAAAAGATATAAGTGAAGACCAATGAGTAGCTAAATAATTATGCAACTATGTGAAGACTCTCTCCCATTTAAGAATTTAAGATCTTGGTATTGTATTCAAACAGCAACCAAAACAAAATAAAATGACATTGCAAGGATATCACAACTCATGTGAAGAAGCAAAAACTTAGGTTCAACCGATACTAACCGATAATTGTTGAAGAAGAAAGGTGGGATGCCTAACGGGGCATCCCCAAGCTTAGATGCTTGAGACTTCTTGAAATATTATCTTGGGGTGCCTTGGGCATCCCCAAGCTTGAGCTTTTGTGTCTCCTTAATTCCTCTCATATCATGGTTTCTCTTCTTATCAAAAGCTTCATCCACAACAAACTCAACAAGAACTCTTGAGATAAGTTAGTATAAAATAATGCAAAACCTTATCATTTTCTACTGTACCAAATCACTAACATTATTATTCAACATTGGATACTAAATGTCTCTGCATATTTAATACTCCTATCCTCAAATAGAATCATTAAACAAGCAAGCATATGCAAACAATGCAACCATAACAGCAATCTGCCAAAACAGTATAGTCTGTAAAGAATGCAAGATTGATCATACTTCCCTAACTCCAAAAATTATAAGAAAAATACTACGCTGTAAAAGATTTATCAGAGCTCATTATGAAAAAAGATTCAACATTATATCATTCTCTTACTTTTCTAGGGAATTTTCGCAACAGCGGTAAACTTTCTGTTTTGAAACAGCAACATGTATACTTGCAAAATAAGCATGGAAAAGGCTATCCTTGACAATTTTATTGAAAATATAGATGCAAGGCATTATTCTAAATAACAGAAAGCAAATACTAACAAAATAAATTGACACTCCAAGCAAAACACATATCATGTGGTGAATAAAAATATAGCTCCAAGTAAATTTACCGATAAACAAAGACGAAAGAGGGGATGCCTTCCGGGGCATCCCTGTAACGCCCCGGATATAACTTTCCATATTCGTCACTCCAACTCTTGCCATTTCCAGTTATGTGATATGTTATTTCCTCCGTGGTTGGGTTTTTGTCTTTTGTTTTGCATTTTGTTCATGTCTTGCATTTCATCTCATGTCATCATTCGCATTACATCAGCATAGTTTTCAAAACTCGTAGCCGTTCGTTGTTGCCGCTTCTTCCTCGCCTCCGTTGACCTTTCTTAGACCAACGGTTCTTTTGTTGCCTGACCATTTGACCCCCTTTGCACAGTGCAGACCCCCTCGCGCGCGCGCCCAAAAGTTGTCCCGAATCCGACCCGCTTTGTCGTTACCGTTGAGTCCGGATCATCCCCTAACATCTACAAAACATCTCCGTTTCTTAATTGGACTTCCTAACCTATATTTTTTTCAACCATCCGATTTCGATCGGAGGGACTAGAATGCCCTTAATCTAACTCACTCGCATATATATTTTAGCCTATCCCGAGACAGAATCCCTAATTTCTAGGGATCCTCCTAGCCGCCGCCACTCTCTCCCTTGGTTTCAGCGCTGGGCCAACCAGTCACCACCGATCCTCTTCCTTGGAATCCATCCCCTCCCGATCCGCCAACCACAACCAGACTCCTCTCCTCCTTGTTTCCCTCTCCTCTGCTCGTTCGTCCCCGAGCTGTGCCTCCACCGTCGTCGGCGACTGCGTCACCAGGACCCTCGCGCACGAGCTCCTCCCTTCTCACGCGCCTGAGACCAGCAACTCTCCTCGAGCCGGCCGCAGCAGCAGCCCCAGGCCGACCCCGCGCCCAGCTCCAGTCGGCCCGATTCCCTTCACAGATCCAGCCGGCCCAGCTTGCTCTACCCCAGCCCAGCACCGAGCCGCCCCAAGTGCCGTGGTGAGAAACCAAGCCCACTCGAGATTCAGCCCCTTGTGTTTTTTTCCTGTTCAGCGAATTTCTCCATTATCCAGTGATTTACAAATTTAGAGAAAAGTCCCTCATGTTCATGCATTTAATAACTCATGAACCGTGCATCGGAATTAAACAAACTTTACATGTAAAATGCTTAGTTTTTCATCTAGTTTCATAATATGCTATTCTCATCCATGTTTAAAATGGTTAACATGTTGTTTGTTTAAATTTGCTCAAATGTCATGTTAAAATGATTTATTTCATAACTAAATAACCGTAGCTCCAAATTTAATAAACTTTATATGTAAATGGGGTGGGAAAATGCCTAGTTTAACATGGTGCACTTTATTTTCCTGTTTAAAAACAATAAAATATGTTTTAGGGCAGAACAGTACCAAATTCTAAATATGCATATGGGGATTTTCCGGAATTGTTGTTTGTTGTTCCGGCCTCATTTAAACTTGCCTAGACAGGTAGCTTATTTATGCTTCACCTCTTGCCATGTTTAACAACATTTAACATTGTTTGGTAGCTTATACGAGATTAAACTAAATTTTTCAATGTGGTGTTTTGTCAATATGCAACTCGTTGCATATTGAGCTCCACTTAATTTGTAGTGTTGTTTGTTGCACTTTGACATGCCATGCTCTTTAAACCGGACATGCATCATACTTGTTTGTGCATCATGCCATGTTTATGCTTGTGCATTTACCATGTTGTTTGTTTCTTTCCGGTGTTGCTTCTTAGTTCCGATAAAGTTGCGATTGTGAGGATTCGTTCGACTACTCCCGTTCGTCTTCTTCATGGACTCGTTCTTCTTCCTAGCGGGATTCAGGCAAGATGACTGTCACCATGGATCTCACTACTATCATTGCTATGCTAGTTTCTTCGTTCTATCGCTATTGCTGCGCTACCTATCACTTGTTCTTCAAGCCTCCCAATTTGCCATGTCAGCCTCTAACCTTTTTCACCCTTCCTAGCAAACCGTTGCTTGGCTATGTTACCGCTTTTGCTCAGGCCATCTTACAGCATTGTTAGTTGTAGGTGAAGTTGAAGATTGCTCCATGTTTGACAGGATTATGTTGGGATATCACAATATCTCTTATTTAATTAATGCATCTATATACTTGGTAAAGGGTGGAAGGCTCGACCTTATGCCTGGTGTTTTGTTCCACTCTTGCCGCCCTAGTTTCCGTCATATCGGTGTTATGTTCTCGGATTTTGCGTTCCTTACGCGGTTGGGTGATTTATGGGACCCCCTTGACAGTTCGCTTTGAATAAAACTCCTCCAGCAAGGCCCAACCTTGGTTTTACCATTTGCCTCACCACCACCTATACCTTTCCCTTGGGTCGGCCAGCCCAAGGGTCATCTTTATTTTAGCCCCCCCCCCCCGGCCAATGCTTGTCTAAGTGTTGGTCCGAACCGAGCAGCCTGCGGGGCCACCTTGAGGAATCTCGAGGTCTAGTTTTACTCGTAGCTTGACTTATCCGGTGTTTCCCTGAGAACGAGATATGTGCAGCTCCTATCGGGATTGTCGGTGCACAGGGCGGCTTTGCTTGTCTTGTTTTACCATGTTTGAAATGTCTTGTAAACCGGGATTCCAGGACTGATCGGGTCTTCCTGGGAGAAGGAATATCCTTCATTGACCGTGAGAGATTATAATGGGCTAAGTTGGGACACCCCTGCAGGGTATAAACTTTCGAGAGCCGTGCCCACGGTTATGTGGCAGATGGGAATTTGTTAATGTCCGGTTGTAGATAACTTGACACCAGATTCGAATTAAAATGCATCAACTGCGTGTGTAGCCGTGATGGTCTCTTTTCGGCGGAGTCCGGGAAGTGAACACGGTTTGGGTTATGTTTGACGTAAGTAGGAGTTCAGGATCACTTCTTGATCATTGCTAGATTCATGACCGTTCCGTTGCTTCTCTTCTCGCTCTTATTTGTGTATGTTAGCCACCTCTCATGCTTAGTCGCTGCTGCAGCCTCACCACTTACCCCTTCCTTTCCCATTAAGCTTTGCTAGTCTTGATACCCATGGTAATGGGATTGCTGAGTCCTCGTGGCTCACAGATTACCACAACAATAGTTGCAGGTACAGGTTATGCAATGATCATGATGCGAGAGCGTTGTTTGCTTGTCTTGGAGTTCTTCTTCTGCTTCTTCTTTGTTCAGGGGATAGGTTCCAGGTCGGCAGCCTGGGTTAGCAGGGTGGATGTCATTTGAGTTTCTGTTTGTGTTTCAGCCATAGTCGGATGTCGTTCTTATGTATGATGTGTTGTTGTATTCATGTGGCATTGTATGCCTCTGGTATGTATCCCCATCTATTATGTAATGTTGATGTAATGATATCCACCTTGCAAAAGCGTCTCAATATGCGGTTCTATCCTTGGTGGGACCTTCGAGTCTCTTTAGGATAGTATCGCATATTAGGCGTGGCAAGTTGGCATCAGAGCCTCGACCAACCATAGGAGCCCCCTTGATTGTTGGCCGTTGTTGAGTCTAGAAAAAAAACTATTTTGAGTCTTAGGATTATATATATCGGAGAGTAGGATTCTTTTTACTCCTCAGCCCCCTTTGTCGCTCTGGTGAGGTCTCCTGACGTAGATGTTTTTTCTTTCCTCTCCTCAATTTTTCACAATTTTTTTTAGGATCTCGCGGGTATCTTAGAATCGTTCCGATAGTCTTGTGACGAGAACATTGTTCTTGGTGCCTCCTGACATTTAGGGGTTGTGGCAGTGTCCCGGGGAGTTGAGCTCCGAGGTGTTGTTGTCACAATTTTATCGTTGCAGTTCTAGAATACCTGAGTTTTGCCGACATCGAAAATCTCTTTTATGCAGTTGTTGGTGAGATAACCTCGACGTCACCCAGTACTGGGGAGTTCAGGAGTATTGCCATAGCTCGTATAATAGATGCTTTTTGAAGGTTGAGGTACACGATTTCCGAAGGTTTCTTGGTTATATGTTGACGGATGGATACAGCTTGGATCTAGGTATTGTTAGTTTGGGTGAGATATTTATTGCTTCCCCTGTATCCCCAACACCAGCCAGAAAGTTTCAAGAGTTTTATAGGTGGGAATTCAAGTACCTCCTAGAATATCTTTCCGACAAATGCTTGATATGGGATTGGGTAAATCTCTATCATATGTATTTGTTCCGGCTTATTCTGCAAGCCAAATCCTTTGTTATGTTTTATTTGTGGTATTCGAGTTGCTTCGAAGTCAAATGTTGAATCCATACCTTTCCTAAATGGTGTTCTCATATTTCTATGGGAATATTAATCCTTCTTGATCATCGAGGTCGTCATGTTAATTCTTTTCCAACCGGCGTGCTTCTCTTCAAGTGGATCCGATCATTTCAACATTCGCGAGATCAATTCTAAGTTTTTTCAACGATATCCATTCCATCTACCCAAAGTTGCATTTGTTTTCCCGCCCTCCCACCCTTTTCTTCAAGGACTCATATATTTTAATCCAGTATCCATTTATTCATGTGAAGTCTCTTCACGCTTTTCAATCAATGTTCTGATCCGGTGATCCCTCGCGAAGATGCTCACAAGCTTCAAGTTCATCATTCTTCGTTCTTTTTTCTTCTCCGGTGGATTCAAGTCAAGTTTTCGGTGTTGATCATATTCCCTTCCTCGTTTCAAGTGTTTGCGTATGCCGGTGTATCTCCTAATAATTCCCTGCTTGCTATTCAATTGTTTTGGAGTGCTAAAGATATCTTAGAAGATTTGTGTTTCCATTATTAATCCGTTCAAGCTATCTCAAGGTTGTTATCTCTTTTGAGCCATTTAATTCAACCAGCGCAATCTTTCTTTTAATCATTCAACGGTGTATCTTTTGAGTGGGCCCTAACCCACAGGTCTTTTCCCAGGATCTTACGTGACTCTTCTAATTTTCCCGGAGCCATTACCAAATTCTTTTTGAAGTTTGATGTAAGAATGAATTTCATCAGTTAGATGTTTTCCAAGATCGATTTCAAATTAATCTTCATTGTTGGCCCAACCTCTTTGTTTTTCATTCTTCCGGAGTATCTCAACAATTCATGGTGGTTCTCATCTTCATTGTCAACATTTGAAGACCGAAGAAGGATTTCTCTTGAATCTTGCTCCATTCTCATCAAGATTCATGGTTCTAGTTTCATTCCATCCTCATAATTCTTTTTGATTGTGACAATTCTTTTCTTACCACCCGGGGCATTTCGTGAGTTCTTTCCATTTTATTCCTACGAAGGCCATAATTTCGGGTTTATTCATTCTCAGCTTTTAGCTCTCCTTCTCCATATTCTTCCGGTGCATCGTTCAAGTATTCTCTAATTAGCTCATGATCTCTTCGTTCACTTGTATCTAAATTCTCTTCAGTATCTTTATTCAATTTACAATTCTTCCTGGTGATTCGTGCTTTTTCCTTCGTGCGTTTCAAGATCTTACGGCGTTTTGTTCAAGATTCCTCTTCCTTTGCTACCGTATCATTTCATTCATTGTTTCTAATCCCACTGGTGGTCCCATCAATAACTTCTTCAAGTTTGCGCTATCTCTATCCTTAATCCCTCAAGAAGGATAAGTAGTATGCCAAATCCGTTGCTTGTCATCAATTTAATTTGATGAAGGATAAACATACAATAAATCTTATTCTTATTTCCTTGAGGTGATTCAATTCTTTTCTTCCGGAGATTGTTCATGATGAAGTAATTCTCGGTTCTAGTGTTTCATCTTTTCCTTTTCCGTAGTTCCAAGTTTTCTCGGTTATCTCGTCGTGAAGCTCCATCTAAATCATTGCAAGGCTTCACCTTGTGTTTTCAACTTCTCTTTCTTTCTATCATCCTTTTATTACCAGAGTTCTTCATTGAGGCTCTACATGGTGGTTCATCAAGGATTCTCTTCATTCTTCAATTGTGCTTCAAGATTTCTCTTGAAGTTAAGATCCGCCAAGCTATACTCTAAAATAAACATGGTGTTCAACACACGTTTTGTTTTGGGGAGTTCAAGTATTCTTCTTCTTGCATTTGGAAGTGCAATTCTTTACCTTTTGAGGTGGTGTTATATCATTCTTGACAATTTCCATTCATGCTTCGCGATTCACATGTTGTCAAGAATGAGATATTTTAAATCCATTAATCTCTTTGTTGGAGTTTTCTTGTGTCATGTTTCACCTAAAGCCTTCCCTAAGGAATGTTGCTAATTGTGATGCTTATCAACGATCCAAGTTTTCTCCTATCCTCTCGGCGAAAGAAGTTTTCACCTCTTCTTTGATCTCAAACAAGCAATTGTTTTTCGTTAGTGGCAGAATTTCACCTCAAGTGTTGAGATGTTTCCATAAGCCCACTACAAGCTTATTCTTTTCGTTGTAGGTTTTCCAACAACTCCATTATAACCTTCTTGGAAGGGTGCTTTATAAGCTCAGTTGTGGTACAAGTTGGCATTTTCATATCCATTCTGTTATTCAAATGATCTATCTTCTATTCTTTCTTCCGGAGGCATTGTGATGTTGCTCTTTTCACTCATCATCTCGAATTGAGGATCGTGTTCTTTTCATGCTTATCCATTTAACCGGAGTGTTGTGTCATCTCTTCAAGTGTTTTTCATCTTAATCAAATTTTCCTTCTTTAAGTCAGAGTGCTGCCCAAATTATATCAATTTTATTCCTTCTCTATCTAGTTTTAACCGGAGTGGTTTCAGTATCTATCTTATCACTAAACCTCTTGGTTCTCGTCGTATCCCTTGTTCCTCTTTTCTAACGGAGTGTTTTCAATTTTGTTCATATTTGTTGTTTTCTTTCTTTCATTTTGCTCAACCTCTCAAGGTTCATGGTTTCACTCGTTTGTCGAAGAAGCAATTTAGTTTACCTCTTATCTTCCTTTTCCTTTTCCTCTCCGGTGCCATCCTAGATCTCGGGACGAGATCCTCTCGTAGTGGTGGAGTGTTGTAACGCCCCGGATACAACTTTCCATATTCGTAACTCCAACTCTTGCCATTTCCGGTTATGTGATATGTTATTTCCTTCGTGGTTGGGTTTTTTTCTTTTGTTTTGCATTTTGTTCATGTATTGCATTTCATCTCATGTCATCATTCGCATTACATCAGCATGGTTTTCAAAACTCGTAGCCGTTCGTTGTTGCCGCTTCTTCCTCGCCTCCCTTGACCTTTCTTAGACCAACCGTTCTTTTGTTGCCTGACCGTTTGACCCCCTTTGCACAGTGCAGACCCCCTCGCGCGCGCGCCCAAAAGTTGTCCCGAATCCGACCCGCTCTGTCGTTACCGTTGAGTCCGGATCATCCCCTAACATCTACAAAACATCTCCGTTTCTTAATTGGACTTCCTAACCTATATTTTTTTTCAGCCGTCCGATTTCGATCGGAGGGACTAGATCGCCCTTAATCTAACTCACTCGC